>NC_058082.1:386645740-386945740 GCF_014858855.1 Bufo gargarizans | reverse complement strand
TAGATACACCCTCTACATACAGGGGTTTGATTCAGTCATTTGAAATACTGCCATTTTGGTTAAAGAAATCTTTAATTCAGGCCTATACTGGTTCAGGCCCTGCCAGATAGACCCTGTACATTCAGGGGTATGATTCAGGCATTTTAAATACAGCCATTTGAAATACAGTCATTTTGGAAATTGAAATATTTAATTTCTTTTCCCAAAATGGTTGTATTTCAAATGGCTACACTGATTCAAGCCGTTTGAGATACACCCTCTACATACCCCCTGTATGTAGAGGGTGTATCTTTGATTAAGGCATTTAAAATACCGCCATTTGGTGCACCAATTCTGAATTCAAGCCTACACTGGTTAAGGCAGTGTGAGATACACCCTCTACATAAAGGGGTTTGATTCAGGCATTTGAAATACAGCTATTTAAAATAAAGCCATTTTGGGCAAAGAAATATTTAATTCAGGCCTATACTGGTTCAGGCCCTGTGAGATACACCCTTTACATACAGGGATTTGATTTAGGCATTTCAAATACAGCCATTTGATATACAGCCATTTTGGGCAAAGAAATATTTAATTAGGGCCTATACTGGTACAGGGCTTGTCAGATACACGATTTAAATACAGGGGTATAATTCAGGCATTTGAAATATAGCCATTTGAAATGCCGTCATTTTGGAAATTGAAATATTTAATTCAGGCCAATACTGGATCAGGCCCTGTGAGATACACACTCTACATACAGGGGTTTGATTCAGGATTTTGAAGTGCAGCCATTTTGTGCAAATAATTCTTTATTTCAGGCCTACACTGTTTCAGGCCATGTGAGATACACCCTTTACATACAGGGGTTTGATTCATGCATTTGAAATACAGCCATTTTGCGCAAATAAATATTTAATTCAGGACTACATTGGTTTAGGCCGTGTGAGATACACCGTCTACATACAGGGGTTTGAGTCAGGCATTTGAAATACCGCCATTTGGTGGACCAATATTGAATTCGGGCCTACACTGGTTCAGGCCTTGTGAGATACAACCTCTACATACAGGGGTTTGAAGCAGGCATTTAAAAAAGAACTATTTGGGGCCAAGACATCTTTAATTCAGATCTACACTAGTTCAGACAGTGTGAGATACAGCCTCGACATACAAGGGTTTGAATCAGGCATTTTAAATACAGCCATTTTGGGCAAATAAATCTTGAATTCAGGCCTACACTGATTCAAGCCGTTTGAGATACACCCTCTACATACAGGGGTTTGATTCAGACATTTGAAATACAGCCATTATGGTCAAATAAATCTTTAATTCAGGCCTACACTGGTTCAGACCCTGTGAGATACACCCTCTACATATAGGGGTTTTATTCAAGCATTTGAAATACAACCATTTTGGGCAAATAAATATTTAATTTAGGCCTACACTAGTTCAGACCATGTGAGATACAACCTCTACATACAAGGGTTTGATTCAGGCTTTTAAAATACAGCCATTTGAAATAAAGCAATTTTGTGCAAAGAAATCATTAATTCAGGCCTACACTAAGGGCTCTTTCACACCTGCGTTCTTTTCTTCCGGCATAGAGTTCCGTCGTCGGGGCTCTATGCCGGACGAATACTGATCAGGATTTTCCTAATGCATTCTGAATGGAGAGAAATCCGTTCAGGATGCATCAGGATGTCTTCAGTTCCGGAACGGAACGTTTTTTGGCCGCAGCAAATAGCGCAGCATGCTGCGCTTTTTGCTCCGGCCAAAAATCCGGAACACTTGCCGCAAGGCCGGATCCGGAATGAATGCCCATTGAAAGGCATTGATCATTCTGGAGCGCCCCGGGAGCCGCACAGATGGTAAGTATGCTGCTCCCCCGCTCCCCACTACTACTATGGCACCCAGGACTTTAATAGCGTCCTGGGTGCCATAGTAACACTGAAAGCATTTTGAAGACGGATCCGTCTTCAAATGCTTTCAGTACACTTGCGTTTTTCCGGATCCGGCGTGTAATTCCGGCAAGTGGAGTACACGCCGGATCCGGACAATGCAAGTGTAAAAGAGGCCTGATTCAAGCCATTTGAGATACACCCTCTACATACAGGGGTTTGATTCAGGCATTTGAAATACAGCCATTTTGCGCAAAGAAATCTTTAATTCAGGCCTACATTGGTTCAGGACGTGTGAGCAACACCCTCTACATACAGGGATTTGATACAGGCATTTGAAATACCGCCATTTGGTGCACCAATATTGAATTCAGGCCTACACTGGTTCAGGCCGTGAAAGATACACCCTCTACATACAGGGGTTTGATTCAGGCATTTGAAATAAAGCCATTTGAAATACAGTTATTTTGGGAAAAGAAATATTTAATTCAGGCCTATACTGGTTCAGTCCTGTGAGATACACCATCTACATACAGGGTATTTAATTCAGGCAATTGAAATAAAGCCATTATTGGCAAAGAAATCTATAATTCAGGCCTACACTGATTCAAGCCTTGTGCGATACACCCTCTACATAAAGGGGTTTGATTCAGGCATTTGAAATATAGCCATTTAAAATACAGTCATTTTGGGAAAAGAAATATTTAATTCAGGCCTATACTGGTTCAGCCCCTGTGAGATACACCCTCTACATACATGGGTTTGATTTAGGCTTTTGAAATACAGCCATTTTGTGCAAATAATTATTTAATTCAGGCCTACACTGGTGCAGGCAATGTGAGATACACCCTCAACATACAGGGGTTTGATTCAGGCATTTGAATTACAGCCATTTTGGGCAAAGAAATCTTCAATTCAGGCCTACACTAGTTTAGTCCGTGTGAGATACACCCTCTACACACAGGGGTTTGATTCAGGCATTTGAAATACAGCCATTTTGCGCAAAGAAATCTTTAATTCAGTCCTACATTGGTTCAGGCCGTGTGAGATTCACCCTCTACATACAGGGGTTTGATTCAGGCATTTGAAATAACGCCATTTGGTGCACCAGTATTGAATTCAGGCCTACTCTGGATCAGGCTGTGTGAGATACACCCTCTACATACAGGGATTTTATTCAGGCATTTGAAATACAGCCATTTTGCGCAAAGAAATCTTTCATTCAGACCTACACTAGTTCAGACCCTGTGAGATACACCCTCTACATACAGGGTTTTGATTCAGGCAGCTGAAATACTGCCATTTGAAATACAACCATTTTGGGAAAAGAAATCTTTAATTCAGGTCTACACTAGTTCAGACTGTGTGAGAAACACCCTCTACATACAAGGGTTTGATTCATACTTTTTTTTTTTTTTTTTAAATCAGATCATTTTTTATTGAACATTTTACAATGTAGCTACACGTTTTATCATATTACGTACAAGGATGACATAGAGACATGCTGTCCATACGGCTAATAACGAAAAGGACGCCAAGCTACGTGCAGTAAACAGATTACAATCCAACCCCCCCACCCCTCCCATCCCACCCCACCCAACCTGCAAGATTCAAAAGGCACATTGTTAAACACCTCTATTCAGACGTCGAAACGACAGCCATGGATCCCACAATTTTTCAAATTTCGCTGGGCATCCACGCTTCTGGTATACCATCCGTTCATAACTCAGCATCACATCAACCGCACTTAAGAATTCGCCTAGCGTTGGCGGCGCTGTCTGTATCCAATGTAAGGCGATTAATTTCCTAGCAACATACAACATTCTACCTATAGCTATTTTATGCACCTGACCAGTGGCCAATTCAGAGACATATCCCAACACACACACTTTCGGGTCAGAGGGTATTCGTACTTTGTAAACGTCCTGTGTCGTCTGACGTACCAACTCCCAGTATCTCCCCAACCTTTCGCACGTCCACATCATATGCAACAAATCTGCAGACACCACAGAGCATCTTGGACATTCATCCGTGGGTCTAAACCCTATACGGAACAAAAAAACCGGTGTTTTGTAGACTCTATGGACAATAAACAGCTGTGAGAGTTTACGCCCTTCACTCAAGGAAGAGAGAGGTATCGCCTCCAGTATGTCAGACCACTGGTTGTCAGTTAATTCGCCAACATCTTTTTCCCATTTACTTTTAGCCGCAAGCGGATGTGACATTAGAAACTTGTCAAGCAACATCTTGTATATACAGGAAATCATACCTCTCCTCGCCCCCCTGGACAGAATCAGGTGCAATGCAGCATCTCTCCCCGCCACCATAGTTGTACCTTTAAATGTGGAGTTGTAAGCGTGTCTCACCTGAAGGTACTTATAAAAGTGAGTTCTAGGCAGTTCATACTTCTCCTCAAATCTGGCAAATGACATGAACTTCTTTTCCTCTAAAAGATGTCCCAACCTCAGAATACCCTTCCCTTTCCATGCCCCAAACTCAGACAGGGAGAGGAATTCCGGCAGCACGGGATTATCCCACAGTGGAGTGTATTCCGTATTGCCGAAAACCCCCCTCAGGAGCTTGACCCTATTCCACACGGATTGCATCAGATGTCCCAAATCACCCAACGGACCACTCCTTCCAGCCCCCTTAGTCTCAAGGATTAGCAGCAGGTCACTAGAGGACAAGCAATACTTAAACAACTGACACGACATCTCACTCGACTCCAGTTCCAGCCACCCCTTAAAATGTTGGCATTGTGCCGCCAGGAAGTACACCCAGGGGTTTGGCACTGCAAGGCCCCCTTCCGTTTTAGGATATTGCAACGTTTCCAGCTTAATTCTCGGTTGCCCCTTCCGCCATATGAGCTCCCTGAAAGTAGCATTGATTGGAGCAAATTTGGACTTTGACAGCCAGACCGGGGAATTATGTAGAACATAGAGTAGCTGGGGCATCAACACCATTTTAATGAGATTGGCTCTTCCCGCCACTGACAGATATAATTTACACCATGCCTTAGTTTTATTACGAAATTTAACAACCAGCGGGTCAAAATTAAGGCGCCCAAAGTCTCGTATTCTCGGGGATATATGGATACCCAAGTACTTAAAGGTCGCTACACATGGAATACTTCTGTCTCGCACTGTCTGTGATTGCACTTGCCCGTCAAGCAGCATAATCGCCGACTTACTCCAGTTAATAGTCAGACCCGACAGATCCCTGAAGCAATCAATGATTTTCATAGCCGCTTCCAACGATGGACCAGTATCCCCCAGAAAAAGCAAAGTGTCGTCTGCATACATCGCCACTTTATTATCAACTGTCCCATATTGGAACCCCCGAATGTCCGTTGATTTCCGAATTGCTGCGGCCAATGGCTCAATCGCAACTGCAAATAGCAGAGGCGACAACGGGCACCCCTGTCTAGTACCCCGGCCCAGGCAGAACTTGGGGGACACTCCTCCATTCGCCCTGATACATGCTTTGGGTTTAGAATATAGCACCCGGACCCAGGATATATATTCATCTCCAAATCCCATATACGCCATAACTCTCCACAAGAATCGCCACTCAATGCTGTCAAAGGCCTTGGCCGCATCTAAAGAAAGGATAGCTCTATCTCCAACATTATCAGCTGGAAGTTGAATACTGGCAAACACTCTTCTAATATTAATTGACGTTGACTTCTGAGGCATGAAGCCAGTCTGGTCAGAATGTATGATAGACAAAATCACTTTAGACAGACGCATGGCCAAGACCTTTGCAAGCAACTTAACATCAGCGGAGAGCAACGATATCGGTCTATATGAGTCAGGGAGAGAGTGATCCTTGTCTGGCTTAGGAATGACTACTATTACCGCCTCCTGCATGGACGGAGGCAACTCCCCCCTCTCCTTGGAATAATTTAATACCTTCAGAAGTTCCGGGAGCAGCACTTCCGAAAAGGACTTATAAACTTCCGCCGGAAGCCCATCTAAACCTGGAGCCTTGTCGTTGGCCATAGCAGCTACTGCCGCCTTCAATTCTTCCAACTCAATCGGCTCCTCTAATCGCATACTGTCTTCCCTGGAAAGCTTAGGGAGATTTAATGTGGCTAAAAAGGTGTCAATATCCTCATCCGAGCATGTCACCCTAGAAGTATACAGAGAGGAGTAAAAATTATTCAGTATATTCAAAATGTTATCCGTATCACGCCTGAGGACGCCGCCAGCATCTAACAGGCCAGATATACATTGTGACCCTTGCTGCGCTTTTGCGATAACCGAGAGCATATGGCCTACACTCTCACCCTCAGTAAAAAATTGCTGCTTGTAAAACAGTCGTTTCCTCTCTGCTACCTCCAAAAGGTGACACCTCAACTCCTCCTGCCTAGCCTTCAAGGTGTTGCTTGTCATGATAGAAGGATTTAACACAAAAGCTTCCTCCGCTATCCTCATATTATCCTGCTTCTGCCGATCAAGCTCTCTAGATTTAGATTTAATCCGACTGACTGTTTTAATAAAGGATCCTCTGAGGAAGGCCTTCATTGCATCCCAGACGACTGACGGAGACGCAGTCCCTTCATTTATACAAAAATATTCCCTAAGGGAGTGAAGCATATCAGTCGGCTCACCCATCAGTTTTAACCAAAAGGCATTCAATCGCCAGCAACTAACCCCCGGCCTGGCTGTCACAGAGATGTCGAGGGCGATGCTAAATAAGGAGTGGTCAGATAGGGTCCTAGCAAGATATTCTGAGTTCTGTACAAACGGGAACATATGCGCATTTACCAGACCCAGATCTATACGCGACAGGGAGCCATAAGTCGAGGAGCAACACGAGTATTTCCTGTCCAGGGGGTGGGTCTCTCTCCATACATCCATCAGACCTAGTTCCCTCAGTATTCTTGCAAACAAGGTTTCACCCGCATTACTACCACTAGGTGTGATCTGGCATCTATCGAGCGAACTGTCAAGTACATTATTAAAATCTCCCACTATCAACATTGGAAGTTCAGAGAATTCTGCCATAAATTCCATAAGTTTCCTTAAAGGCACTGAGGAAAATGGTGGGGGTATATAGATTGTCGCTAGCACCATTCTTATCCCTTGAACCACACAATGCATTCCTATAAACCTTCCCTCTTCATCCACACATTCCCTGAGACATTCAAATATGATATTCTTATGGACTAGGATACTAACCCCTCTGGAATGCGAGGAGAAGACGGAATGCACAGAATAACCCAGCCACGGCTTTTGCATGACATGTATAGATTGTTTGGTCACATGCGTTTCTTGCAAGCATATTATTGCCGGCTGATATCTAGATAGGTACCGGAACAGACCGTGTCTCTTCGTAGCATCCGCCATTCCCCTCACATTCCAGCTAAGTATTCTCGTAACAGGTCCCATAAGAATGCATACATATATAAAAGTACATTTGAGATCCACACCTTTCTACCTCCCAACCGCTGCGGGAAAAAACACTGTTAATCATCAGATTACAGACTCCCCTCTCCTCCCTACTTTCCCCAACAGAATATACAAGGACTGTACGTTTCAGCATTTTAGAGTAGCCAACAATAGCACCTTTGACAGTATTAACCCCCGCTAATCCCTTCCCCCCTCCCTCCCCCCACCCAACTAACCCTCCCCAGACAGTAAACATATGCAGCACAATTAGATTCAGTAATGAACTCGGGGCCAACATTGTGAACCTGGCCCAACAGCGCCTGAAGCAGCACAGCATCCAGCACGATACCGTACACAGGCACATTAAGAAGGTGGGGAGCAACCTCGGGCGTATGCTCTACCCACAAGATGTCTCCAGCAACCGGCTAAAGACAAAAGAAAATGTCCACAACGGTGGGCGGACAGTCCCTGGGACTTCAAAACTTCAATCAGGGGCAGGAATGTCCAACAGTCTCAGGTGTCTGTTGATGGAATCCTAAGGCGACGCTCATTTTGATCCAGCCACTTGACCGCAGCATCCGAGTCCTCAAAGAACACCGCTGATCCAAACGCCACCACCCTGAGCCTGGCCGGGAACATCATGGAGTACTGTACTTGCAAATCTCTCAGCCTCCGTTTAATCTCCACAAAGCGAGCTCTCTTTTTCTGTACATCCGACGAATAGTCAGGGAACAGGGACACCTGAACTCCATTAATTTTTAAATCAGGATGAGACCTTGCAGCCCTCAGTATAGTGTCCCTGTCTCGATAGTGCAGGATTTTAGCCAGTATTGGACGTGGCGGACGTCCTGGCGGCAAAGGCCTGGTGGGGACCCTATGCGCTCGTTCAACAGCGTAAAGTGCAGAAAGTCCTCTATCGCGGAATTTTTCCGCGAGCCATTTCTCAATAAAATCAGTGGCCTCTGGGCCCTCAGACTTCTCAGGAATGCCCACCAGCCTTATATTATTGCGTCGGGAACGGTTTTCGAGGTCGTCGGTTTTAGCGTAGAGCGCCGCTATATCCTTTGACGCAGCCCGGCTCTCTCTCTGTAGGGTAACAGCCCCATCTTCCAGATCCGAGACCCTCCTCTCCACTTCTGAGGTGCGTTCAGCCACCTTATGCAGGTCATGACGGATAATGGACATGTCCGCTTTTAGACTTCCAATATTAATATTCATATTCTGGAGGGTGGCGTTACAGCTAGCAATAGCTGCCATTACATCTTTCAGGGTGGGCTCAGGGGCTTTGATTACAGGCAGACACTTTCCAGTGCTGCACAGGCTAGCACTCGCCCCCTCCTCATGCTGAACTGGGGACTGCTGATCTTCTTTACAGGGGTTATCTTGCTCCCCTGAGCCTTCCTCCACCTGCGACAGGGTGCCCTCTCCTTCTTCCCACACAGGGCTGGGGAACTGGTGTGGCTTGTGAGCGAAGCGCTCCAGCCGCGCTGCCGCTCCCTGACTCACCGCCGCCCCCAGGTCAGGCCACTCTTCCTCCTCAGCGCCATCTTGGGACCCGTGCCTCTCTGTCCTGCCGGCTCGGCGTTTTGCCTCTCTTTGCAGGCATGCTTATATTTCTCCGCACCGGACCGCTTCCTGGCTATGTCCCCTGCTCCTCTGGATGTGTGGAAGGTATATCGCCACCGTCGTGGGTATTTTAGTCAGGATTCTTGCCGGAGCTAGTGCGGCGTGCGTCCTACTCCATGCGCCGCTAGGCTCCGCCCCCTGATTCATACTTTTAAAATGCAGCCATTTGAAATAAAGCCATTTTGTGCAAAGAAATCATTAATTCATGCCCACACTGATTCAAGCCATTTGAGATACACCCTCTACATACCCCCTATATGTAGAGGGTGTATCTTTAATTAAGGCATTTAAAATACCGCCATTTGGTGCACCAATACTGAATTCAAGCCTACACTGGTTAAGGCAGTGTGAGATACACCCTCTACATACAGGGGTTTGATTCAGTCATTTGAAATACAGACATTTTAGGCAAATAAATATTTAATTCAGGCCTATACTAGTTTAGACCATGTGAGAAACATAAATACAAGGGTTTGATTCAGGCATTTGAAATACAGCCATTTTGGGCAAAGAAATCTTGAATTTAGGCCTACAGTAATTCAAGCCATGTGAGATACACCCTCTACATACAGGGGTTTGATTCAGTCATTTGAAATACAGCCATTTGAAATACAGCCATTTTGGGCAAAGAAATATTTAATTAGGACCTATACTGGTTTAGGGCTTGTCAGATACACCCTTTATATACAGGGGTATAATTCAGGCATTTGAAATACAGCCATTTGAAATACTGTTATTTTGGAAATTGAAATATTTAATTCAGGCCAATACTGGATCAGGCCCTGTGAGATACACCCTCTACATACAGGGGTTTGATTCAGGATTTTGAAGTGCAGCCATTTTGTGCAAATAATTCTTTATTTGAGGCCTACACTGGTTCGGGCCATGTGAGATACACCCTCTACATACAGGGGTTTGAAGCAGGCATTTAAAATAGAACTATTTTGGGCCAAGACATCTTTAAATCAGATCTACACTAGTTCAGACAGTGTGAGATACAGCCTCAACATACAAGGGTTTGAATCAGGCATTTTAAATACAGCCATTTTGGGCAAAGACATCTTGAATTCAGGCCTACACTGATTCAAGCCGTGTGAGATACATACAGGGGTATGATTCAGACATTTGAAATACAGCCATTATGGTCAAAGAAATCTTTAATTCAGGCCTACACTGGTTCAGACCCTGTGAGATACACCCTCTACATACAGGGGTTTGATTCAGGCATTTGAAATACAGCCATTTTGGGCAAATAAATATTTAATTTAGGCCTACACTAGTTCAGACCATGTGAGATACACACTCTACATACAAGGGTTTGATTCAGGCTTTTAAAATACAGCCATTTGAAATAAAGCAATTTTGTGCAAAGAAATCATTAATTCAGGCCTACGCTGATTCAAGACATTTAAGATACACCCTCTACATACAGGGGTTTGATTAAGGCATTTGAAATACATCCATTTTGCGCAAATAAATCTTTAAATCAGGCCTATACTGATTCAAGCGATGTGAGATACACCCTCTAAATTCAGGGATTTGATACAGGCATTTGAAATACCGCCATTTGGTGCACCAATATTGAATTCAGGCCTACACTGGTTCAGGCCGTCTGAGATACACCCTCTACATACAGGGAGTTTTGATTCAGGCATTTGAAATACAGCCATTTGAAATACAGTTATTTTGGGAAAAGAAATATTTAATTCAGGCCTTAACTGGTTCAGTCCTATGAGATATACCCTCTACATAAAGGGTATTTGATTCAGGCATTTGAAATAAAGCCATTTTTGGCAAAGAAATCTATAATTCAGGCCTACACTGATTCAAGCCGTGTGCGATACACCCTCTACATAAAGGGGTTTGATTCAGGCATTTGAAATATAGCCATTTAAAATACAGTCATTTTGGGAAAATAAATATTTAATTCAGGTCTATACTGTTTCAGCCCCTGTGAGATACACCCTCTACATACATGGGTTTGATTTTGGCTTTTCAAATACAGCCATTTTGTGCAAATAATTATTTAATTTAGGCCTACACTGGTTCAGGCCATGTGAGATACACCCTCAACATACAGTGGTTTGATTCAGGCATTTGAATTACAGCCATTTTGGGCAAAGAAATCTTCAATTCAGGCCTACACTAGTTCAGTCCGTGTGAGATACACCCTCTACATACAGGGCTTTGATTCAGGCATTTGAAATACAGCCATTTTGCGCAAAGAAATCTTTAATTCAGTCCTACATTGGCTCCGGCTGTGTGAGATTCACCCTCTACATACAGGGGTTTGATTCAGGCATTTGAAATACCGCCATTTGGTGCACCAGTATTGAATTCAGGTCTACTCTGGTTCAGGTGGTGTGAGATACACCCTCTACATACAGGGATTTTATTCAGGCATTTGAAATACAGCCATTTTGGTCAAAGAAATCTTTAATTCAGGCCTACACTGGTTCAGACCCTGTGAGATACACCCTCTACATACATGGTATTGATTCAGGCATTTGAAATACAGCCATTTTGGGCTACAAAATATTTAATAGAGGCCTACACTAGATCAGACCATGTGAGATACACCCTCTACATACAAGGGTTTGATAGAGGAAATTGAAATACAGCCATTTTGGGCAAATAAATCTTTAATTCAGGCTTACACTGATTAAAGCCATGTGAGATATACCCGCTACATACATGGTTTTGATTAAGGCATTTGAAATACAGCCATTTTAGGCAAAGAAATCTTTAATTCAGGCCTATACTGGTTCAGGCCCTGACAGATACACCCTTTACATACAGGGGTTTTATTCAGGCATTTTAAATACCGCCATTTGGTGCACCAGTATTGAATTCAGGCCTACTCTGGTTCAGGCCGTGTGAGATACACCCTCTACAAACAGTGATTTTATTTAGGCATTTGAAATACAGCTATTTTGTGCTAATAAATCTTCAATTCAGGCCTACATTTATTCAGGCCCTGTGAGATACACCCTCTACATACAGGGGTTTGATTCAGGCATTTGAAATACAGCCATTTAAAATACAGCCATTTTGGGAAAATAAATATTTAATTCAGGCCTACAATAGTTCAGACAGTGTGAGATACACTCTCTACATACAAGGGTTTGATCGAGGCATTTGAAATACAGCCATTTTGGGCAAATAAATCTTTAATTCATGTCTACACTAAAGCAAGCCGTGTGAGATACATCCTCTACATACAGGGGTTTAATTCAGGCATTTGAAATATAGCCATTTGAAATACAGTCATTTTGGGAAAAGAAATATTTAATTCAGGCCTATACTGGTTCAGGCCGTGTGAGTTCCACCCTCTACATACAGGGGTTTGATTCAGGCATTTGAAATACAAACATTTTGCGCAAAGAAATCTTTAATTCAGTCCTACATTGGTTCTGGCCCTGTGAGATACACCCTCTACATACAGGGGTTTGATTCAGGCATTTGAAATACAGCCATTTTGGGCAAAGAATTCTTTAATTCAGGCTTACACTGATTCAAGCCGTGTGAGATACACCCTCTATATACAAGGGTTTGATTCAGGCATTTGAAATACCGCCATTTGGTGCACCAGTATTGAATTCAGACCTACTCTGATTTAGGCCGTGTGAGATACACCCTCTACATACAGGGATTTATTCAGGCATTTGAAATACCGCCATTTTGCGCAAAGAAATCTTTATTTCAGGACTATACTTATTCAAGCCATGTGAGATACACCCTCTACATATAGGGGTTTAATACAGGCATTTGAAATTCCGTCATTTGGTGCACCAATATTGATTTCAGGCCTACACTGCTTCAGGCCGTGTGAGATACACCCTCTACATACAGGGGTTTTGTAACGGAACGCCTAGCACCCCGACCGGGTACCTACGTCGATAGCTGCTCCTAGTGCTTTCCGAGGACTCCAAGCACTCCACTTGACACCGTACGCACTGCAGACCCCACGAACCGCCGAAGCTTGGTTGAGGTCTCACCGTCTCCTACCCACCCTGGACCTACGACAAGGCTCCAGTGGGTGAACCTCTCCTAAAACCAGAGAGCAGGAACAGCTCTTACAAGAGCTAGTAGTTATGCCAGGGGAGTATAACAAATCTTCAGCGTATATCAATCCCCCAGTTTTGATCAGTTATCCAAACACCAGTCTCAACATGATGAAGGATAAAACAGGAACTCTTTATTGAGAGCTACCCGCCTGTATTTATGCATCATGGTTTCCTCCTCTCTGCCCTGGCGACACCCGAGGAGCAATCCAATTATCTCTCAGGACAAAGGGAAATCGCCAATACACATGTGGAGACAACAGGACAGGAATCACCACCCCCACATGCAATGTCACACCCCCACAGCAAACACAGACATTTAACATATCCCCAGATAGCTCAAGTCTGAGTGCATATCATTAGGTGAATGGCACTCAGAATACATGAATACAATAATATTAGCTATCTGGGTACCCTCACATAACATACAATTTAACTGAACGCATAATAACATAAAATACAATTCCAAAGACAGAGTTAAGCTGTGCGACCGGTCTGTCTTCTCCTTTAAAGTTAGTATGGGCCATAATCCTGAGGCAAAAGGCTGGCAAACAGCCCCCTCCAAAACACTGTGGCGAGGTTGGTTTCGTCACACATCTCCCCCTCTCAGGGAAGACTAACCAGATACCTGACCTCACGGTCAGTACCTGA
This sequence comes from Bufo gargarizans, assembly GCF_014858855.1. Classification (NCBI taxonomy): domain Eukaryota; kingdom Metazoa; phylum Chordata; class Amphibia; order Anura; family Bufonidae; genus Bufo; species Bufo gargarizans. Next base: position 386,932,129 of record NC_058082.1, on the reverse strand, counting down.
GTTAGTCTGGCAGTCCAACCACAACCCAATACTGGACCTGTTGAATCTTGGGGCCTGGCTCTGTTCTGTATGTCCCCAGCTGTTGAGTGGGCATCTGCGACTCCTTGCTTCCTTGTGGTTCTCCAGCTTGGAGCTGTAGGTACTTGGTGGGCAGAGGCCGACTGCGCTCTGCCCAGATGCCAGCACTTCCGCTAGGGATGCCTGTGGGAAGTCAGTCTCTGGACAAGAGGATAGGGGAGGGCAGAGGCCAACTGCTCTCTGCCCAGATGCCAGCTCTTCCGCTGGGGTAGCCGGTGGGGAGTCACCCTCTGGACAAAAGGATAGGGGAGGGCAGAGGCCGACTGCGCTCTGCCCTGATGCCAGCTCTTCTGCTGGGGTGAGGGGGGTACAAGCCAGTCCTGTAACAAGGGGGTCGTGGAGCAGAGGTTAGCGGCTCTCTGCCCTGATGCCAGCTCTTCCGCTGGAAGGGATCAGTGTGTATCGCAGGCTCATCCCCTGCCCCCAGAACTCTGTTGGGAAGTAGCTGGGAAGGGGAGGGCTCGCTTACCTCCTCCTCCTGGTATCCCTGCGGCGATGGATGGGGATCTGGACCGACTGTCCAGCATCCCTGTAGGACGTGCACCGAGCCCGCGGTCTCATCTGCACCCATGCAGAGGGGCTTGTGTTCCCCTTTTCCCGGTATCTCCGGCTGCTGGTGGAAAGTGAGGCCGGTTGCCTCTCCTCCCCAGGTTGCTGTAGGGCAGAGGGACCCCGCATCTCCTCCCCCTGGAACTCAAGTTGCCGCTGGGGAGAGAGACCGGTTGTCTCCTCTCCCTGTGATATGCACTGCCGCTGGAGATCTGGGCAGGCGGCCCAGCATCCTTGTAGGGCCGGTAGAGAGACCTCAGTCCCATCTCCACCTGCCATCTGTGGGTCCTCCCAGGACCAGTCTGTGAGGTCCCTCAACATTTGCGAGTAAGGACCACCTGCGTCCACACCTGGCAACTCCGGCTGCTGCTGAGGGTCTGGGCCAGCTGCCCAGCATCCCGGTGGAGAGCCCTCGGTCCTGTCTCCACCTGCCTGTTGTGTTTCCTCACAGGACCAGTCTATGAGGACACCTACCTCTGTAGCTGGTACTGAAGCAGGGGATACTTCAGTCGGGTCTTCCCAGCTGTAGGGTTGAAGGTCTGGGACTGCCATCCAGCTCTCTGGCAGTGTATATTGGGATCGAATTGAGCTGAAGAAGTATTGGTAGTTCTGCTCCAGCTCCCACTCCTTTGTCACTAGAGATGCCAGGTCTTGTCTCACCTCTCTCGCTGTAGCCCAATCATGCATAGCCTCTCTGTGGTCATAGATATCCCAGAACCGGGACCCTCCAGCATCTCCGAACTCCGGTTCTGCAAAGGCCTCAAACAACAGGCCAGGGCCATCATAATCCTCACCCTCGGGTCTGTCGTGCTCAGCCATCCCGGGGGAGTGCCGAATCACATACTACCAGAGTGCCTGGTAGGCGTCATCTAGCCAAAGCTCCTACCATACCAGGCTCTCCAGTTTTGTCACCCACTCATTCGGGGGCTTCTCTCCCAGAAGGGGCATTCGCAGGGCCACTCGCATCCGCAACTGCTGCTCCTCACTGAGGAGACACTCGCCCCACCGACGCTGTACATCTTCAAGGGCCTCGTGCCAGACGCCTTTCCGGACTGCATCCCTCCAGTCCGGGTCATCATCCTCCTCGTAGTGGAACGCTGTTCGAAGACTAGCCGATTCCATCCTGCTGTAGGGGCGCTGTACGGATACTAGCGTTGCCCTCAATATACTCCACGAACGGTGTCTCCGAGCTGCTTCTCCTCACACTAGGACGCCATCCCACTGCTTGCCACCAATGTAACGGATCACCTGGCACCCCGACCGAGTACCTACGTTGCTAGATGCTCCTAGTGCTTTCCGAGGACTCCAAGCACTCCACTTGACACCTTACGCACTGCAGACCCCACGAACCGCCGAAGCTTGGTTGAGGTCTCACCGTCTCCTACCCACCCTGGACCTACGACAAGGCTCCAGGCTTCAGTGGGTGAACCTCTCCTAAAACCAGAGAGCAGGAACAGCTCTTACAAGAGCTAGTAGTTATGCCAGGGGAGTATAGCAAATCTTCAGCGTATAGCAATCCCCCAGTTTTGATCAGTTATCCAAACACCAGTCTCAACATGATGAAGGATAAAACAAGAACTCTTTATTGAGGGCTACCCGCCCGTATTTATGCAGGTCCCCATCTGGTGGCCACGCCCCTAGGGGACCAGAAGGGAGACTGCGACACACAGACACAACACATCCCCACAATGCATCATGGTTTCCTCCTCTCTGCCCTGGTGGAGGAGCAATCCAATTATCTCTCAGGACAAAGGGAAATCGCCAATACACATGTGGAGACAACAGGACAGGAATCACCACCCAAACACACAATGTCACACCCCCACAGCAAACACAGACATTTAGCATATCCCCAGATAGCTCAAGTCTGAGTGCATATCATTAGGTGAATACACGAATACAATAATATTAGCTATCTGGGTACCCTCACATAACATACAATTTAACCAAACGCATAATAACATAAAATACAATTCCAAAGACAGAGTTAAGCTGTGCGGCTGGTCTGTCTTCTCCTTTAAAGGGAACCTGTCACCCAAAACTCGCCTATTAAGCTGTTTACAGTACCTTATAGTGCTGTATAGTCGTTTCCTGATGCACTTTTTGTTAGTTTTACCGCATGTATGCTCAGTCAGAAATCGATGTTATATTCAGCTGCTGCCCCGTGCTTCAAGTCAGGCTTGAAGTCACGGGGGCAGCGGCCTCGGCGTCTTACATGGCCCTCTCCCCGCCCCCTGCCTCTGTGACTGACAGCCGAAATCCGATTCCGGGACCGCGCTCAACGGCCGCATGCGCAGTAAAGGGCGGCAGGAGCGCGGTCCCGGCTGCCGCGCGTACTACGCGCCGTCTTACTTTCGCCGCACTGCGCATGCGCCCGACATCCTGTATCAAACGCGCCCGCGCCCGGCAAAAAGTAAGACGGCGCGTAGTACGCGCGGCAGCCGGGACCGCGCCCGCACCCGGCATCTGGGCGCGGGCGCGTTTGATACAGGATGTCGGGCGCATGCGCAGTGCGGCGAAAGTAAGACGGCGCGTAGTACGCGCGGCAGCCGGGACCGCGCTCCTGCCGCCCTTTACTGCGCATGCGGCCGTTGAGCGCGGTCCCGGAATCGGATTTCGGCTGTCAGTCACAGAGGCAGGGGGCGGGGAGAGGGCCATGTAAGACGCCGAGGCCGCTGCCCCCGTGACTTCAAGCCTGACTTGAAGCACGGGGCAGCAGCTGAATATAACATCGATTTCTGACTGAGCATACATGCGGCAAAACTAACAAAAAGTGCATCAGGAAACGACTATACAGCACTATAAGGTACTGTAAACAGCTTAATAGGCGATTTTTGGGTGACAGGTTCCCTTTAAAGTTAGTATAGGCCATAATCCTGAGGCAAGAGGCTGACAAACAGCCCCCTCCAAAACACCGTGGCGAGGTTGGTTTCGTCACAGGTTTGATTCAGGCATTTGAAATATAGCCATTTGAAATACAGTCATTTTGGGAAAAGAAATATTTAATTCAGGCCAATACTGGTTCAGGTCCTGTGAGATACACCCTCTACATACAGGGGTTTGATTTAGCCTTTTGAACTACAGCCATTTTGTGCAAATAATTCATTAATTCAGGCATACACTGGTTCAGGCCATGTGAGATACACCCTCTACATACAGGGGTTTGATTCAGGCATTTGAATTACAGCCATTTTGGGCAAAGAAATATTTATTCCAGGTTTACATTGGTTCAGGCCGTGTGAGATACACCCTCTACATACAGGGGTTTGATTCAGGCATTTGAAATACAGCCATTTTGCTTAAATAAATATTTAATTCAGGCCTATTCTGATTCAAGCCATGTGCGATACACCCTCTACATACAGGGGTTTGATTCAGGCATTTGAAATACCACCATTTGGTGCACCAATATAGAATTCAGGCCTACACTGGTTCAGGCCATGTGAGATACACCCTCTACATACAGGGGTTTGATTCAGGCATTTGAAATACCGCCATTTGGTGCACCAATATAGAATTCAGGCCTACACTGGTTCAGGCCATGTGAGATACACCCTCTACATACAGGGGTTTGATTCAGGCATTTGAAATACAGCCATTTTGGGCAAAGAAATATTTAATAGAGGCCTACACTAGCTCAGACCGTGTGAGATACACCCTCTACATACAGGGTTTTGATTAAGGCATTTGAAATACAGCCATTTAAGGGAAATAAATCTTTAATTCAGGCCTACACTGATTAAAGCCATGTGAGATACACCTTTTACATACAGGGGTTTGATTCAGGCATTTGAAATACCGCCATATGGTGCACCAGTATTGAATTCAGGCCTACTCTGGTTCAGGCCGTGTGAGATACACCCTCTACATAAAGGGGTTTTATTCAGGCATTTAAAATACAGCTATTTTGTGCTAATAAATCTTTAATTCAGGCCTACATTGGTTCAGGCACTATGAGATACACCCTCTACATACAGGGGTTTGATTTAGGCATTTGAAATACCGCCATTTGGTGCACAAATATTGAATTCAGGCCTACACTGCTTCAGGCCGTGTGAGATACACCCTCTACATACAGGGGTTTGATTCAGGCATTTGAAATATAGCCATTTGAAATACAGTCATTTTGGGAAAAGAAATATTTAATTCAGGCCAATACTGGTTCAGGCCCTGTAAGATACACCCTCTACATACAAGAGGTTGATTTAGGCTTTTGAAATACAGCCATTTTGTGCAAATAATTCTTTAATTCAGGCCTACACTGGTTCAGGCCATGCGAGATATACCCTCTGCATACAGGGGTTTGATTCAGGTATTTGGATTACAGCCATTTTGGGCAAAGAAATCTTTATTCCAGGCCTACATTGGTTCAGGCCGTGTGAGATACACCCTCTACATACAGTGGTTTGATTCAGGAATTTGAAATACAGCCATTTTGTGCAAATAAATCTTTAATTCAGGCCTATACTGATTCAAGCCATGTGCGATACACCCTCTACATACAAAGGTTTGATTCAGGCATTTGAAATACCGCCATTTAGTGCACCAGTATTGAATTCAGGCTTACTCTGGTTCAGGCCGTGTGAGATACACCCTCTACATACAAGGGTTTGATTCAGGCATTTGAAATTCAGCAATTTTGGGCATATAAATCTTTAATTCAGGCCTACACTGATTCAAGCCGTGTGAGATACATCCTCTACATACAGGGGTTTGATTCAGGCATTTGAAATACCGCTATTTGGTGCACCAGTATTGAATTCAGGCTTACTCTGGTTCAGGCCGTTTGAGATACACCCTCTACATACAAGGGTTTGATTCAGGCATTTGAAATTCAGCAATTTTGGGCAAATAAATCTTTAATTCAGGCCTACACTGGTTCAGGTCCTGTGAACTACACCCTTTACATACAGGGGTTTGATTCAGGCATTTGAAATACAGAGATTTTGGGCAAAGAAATCTTTAATTCAGGCCTATACTGGTTCAGGCCGTGTGAGACACACCCTCTACATACAGGGGTTTGATTCAGTCTTATGAAATACAGCTTTTTTGTGCAAATAAATCTTTAATTCAGGCCTACATTGGTTCAGGCTCTGTGAGATACACCCTCTACATACAGGGGTTTGATTCAGGCATTTGAAATGCAGCCATTTTGTTCAAAGAAATCTTTAATTCAGGCCTATACAGATTCAAGCTATGTGAGATACACCCTCTACATACAGGGTTTAATTCAGACATTTCAAAAAACGCCATTTGATGCACCAATATTGAATTCAGGCCTACACTGGTTCAGGCCTTGTGAGATACACCCTCAACATACCGGAGTTTGATTCAGGCATTTGAAATACAGCCATTTTGTTCAAAGAAATCTTTAATTCGTGCCTACACTGGTTCAGACCCTGTGAGATACACCCTCTACATACAGGGTTTTGATTCAGGCATTTGAAATACAGCCATTTTGGGCAAAGAAATATTTTATTCAGGCCTACACTAGTTCAGACCGTGTGAGATACACCCTCTACATACAAGGGATTGATTCAGGCATTTGAAATACAGCCATTTTAGGCAAAGAAATCTTTAATTCAGGCCTATACTGGTTCAGGCCCTGTCAGATACACCCTTTACATACAGGGGTTTGATTCAGGCATTTGAAATACAGCAATTTGAAATAAAGTCATTTGGGGAAAATAAATATTTTATTCAGGCCTATACTGGTTCAGGCCCTGTCAGATACACCCTTTACATACAGGGGTTTGATTCGGGCATTTGAAATACAGCAATTTGAAATACAGTCATTTTGGGAAATGAAATATTTAATTCAGGCCTATACTGGTTAAGGCCCTGTGAGATACACCTATATACCCCCATACCCTTGTGAGATACTACATACAGGGGTTTGATTCAGGCTTTTGAAATACAACCATTTTGTGCAATTACTTCTTTAATTTAGGCCTACACTGGTTCAGACCGTGTGAGATACACCCCCTGCATACAGGGGTTTGATTCAGGCATTTGAAATACAGCCATTTTGCACAAATAAATCTTTAATTCATGCCTACATTGGTTCAGGCCGTGTGAGATACACCCTCTACATACAGGGGTTTGATTCAGGCATTTGAAATACAGCCATTTTGCACAAATAAATCTTAAATTCAGGCCTACATTGGTTCAGGCCGTGTGAGATATACCCTCTGCATACAGGAGTTTGATTCAGGCATTTGAAATACAGCCAGTTTGCACAAAGAAATCTTAAATTCAGGCCTACACTGGTTCAGACCCTGTGAGATACACCCTCTACATACAGGGGTTTGATTCAGGCATTTGAAATACCACCATTTGGTGCACCAATATTGAATTCAGGAGTAAACTGGTTAAGGCAGTGTGAGATACACCCTCTACATACAGGGGTTTGATTCAGGCATTTGAAATACAGCCATTTTGGGCAAAGAAATCTTTAATTCAGGCCTATACTGGATCAGGCCCTGTCAGATACACCCTTTACATACAGGGGTTTGATTTAGGCATTTGAAATACAGTCATATTGGAAAATAAATATTTAATTCAGGCCTATACTGGGTCAGGCCCTGTGAGATACACCCTCTAAATACAAGGGTTTGAGTCAGGCTTTTAAAATACAGCCATTTGAAACAATTTTCTGCAAATAAATCTTTAATTCAGGCCTACACTGATTCAAGCCGTGTGAAATATACCCTCTACATACAAGAGTTTGATTAAGGCATTTGAAATACCGCCATTTCGTGCACCAATATTGAATTCAGGCCTACAGTGGTTCATGTGAGATACACCCTCTACATACAAGGATTTGATTCAGATGTTTGAAATACAGCCATTGTGGGCAAATAAATCTTTCATTCAGGCCTACACTGATTGAAGCCGTGTGAGATACACAAAATACATACAGGGGTTTGATTCAGGCATTTGAAATACAGCCATTTGAAATACAGCTATTTTGGGCAAATAAATATTTAATTAAGACCTATGCTGGTTCAGGCCCTGTGAGATCACCATTTACATACAGTGGTTTGATTCAGGCATTTGAAATACAGCCATTTGATAAACAGCCATTTTGGGCAAATAAATTCAGGCCTACAGTGGGTCAGGCCGTGTGAGATACGCCCTTTACATACAGGGGTTTGATTCAGGTATTTGAAATACAGCCATGTTAGGCAAAAAAACAAATTAAATTGAGGCCTAGTTTTGTTCAGGCCGTGTGAGATACACCTTTTACATACTGTTGTTCTATGGTACTATTAATTAAACACCCATTGTTTGCACTATCCAAAATGAGAAAAATATGAGGAGAGCATCAAATAAGGGACGTGGCCCAGGTTGTGGTGCTGCTGATGGAGCTCATGTTGCAGGGGGAGGACGTGGTCGATCTGTGCCAGCTACACACACAAGTGAAACCCCTTCCTCAGGTGAGAAAAGGCGACAAAACCTGCAGCGGTATTTGGGCGGGCCTAATGCTGCTCTACGAATGGTGAGGCTGGAACAAGTACAGGCGATATTAGATTGGGTTGCTGAGAGTAGATCCAGTTCCTTCACATTGTCTCCCACCCAGTCTCCTGCTGAAAGACCACAGTTGGCACTTGCAGCCGATGTCCATCAGTCTTTCACCTCACCCCCTTGCAAATCAGCCAAGCAGTCTGAGCCCCAAGTCATGCCGCAGTCACTTCTGCTTTTGATGACTCTGGTAGCAGGGTTTCCCAGGGCCATCCACCTAGCCCTGCCCCAGAAGTGGAAGAGATTGAGTGCACCGATGTCCAACCACTTATCTTTCAAGATTTGTACATGGGAGGACCATCGCAGCACGTCTTGGATGATGACAAAACAACGGTGCCAACTGCTGGAGCTTTTGAAAGTGTGCAGACCGACAAGGAAGGCAGGAGTGAAGACTGGGTGGAAGATTATGTGGAGGACGATGATGTCCTCGACCCCACATGGAATCAAGGTCATGTGAGTGACCTATGTAGTTCGGAGGAAGAGGCGGTGGTCACACAGAGTGACCAGCACAGCAGAAGAGGGAGCAGGGTGCAAAGCGGAGCAGCCGTCCTCTAGACAGTACGCCTCTTACTGCCCACCGCAGCAAGGGACCGGGCACACCAGAGCCAGCTCCAAGGAGTTCCCTGGCGTGGCAGTTCTTCAGACAATGTGCTGACGACAAGACACGAGTGGCTTGCACGCTGTGCAATCAGAGCCTGAAGCGAGGCATAAACGTTTTCAACCTGAACATAACCTGTATGACCAGGCATTTAAGTGCAAAGTACGAGCTGCAGTGGAGTAGACACCTCAAAAACCAAGAAAGGTCTCTGGCTCCTCCTGCTTCCTATTCTGCTGCAGTCTTGGCCTCTTCATCCACCTCTGGAGTGACAGTGCCACCTGCCACCCCACTAACAGAGGATTTGCCAGCAACACCAACACCTGGGTCACCAAGCATCTCCACAATGTCCCAAGGAAGTGTTCAGCTCTCCATCTCCCAAACACTGGAGGAGAAGAGGAAGTACCCCATCCACCCGCGATCCCTAGCCCTGAATGCCAGCATTTCTAAATTACTGGCCTTTGAAATGATGTCATTCCGTCTGATGGAGACGGATAGTTTGAAAGGCCTTATGGCGGTGGCTGTCCCACAGTACGTCGTGCCCAGCCGCCACAACTTTTCAAGGCGAGCCATCCCTTCTTTGCACAGCCAAGAAGGGGACAAAATCAGGTGTGAACTGTGCAATGCCATCTGTAGCAAGGTGCACCTGACTACAGATACGTGGACCAGTTAGCACGGTCAGGGTCGTTATATCTCCATAACAGCACAGTGGGTAAATGCAGTGGTGGTTGGGCCTGAGGCAGATAGCAGTTTGGCGCATGTCCTTCCACCACGGAAGATTGCAGGGTGCTTCAGTTTGCCTCCTGTTGCTTCCTCCTCCTACTCTGCCAGCTCCTCATCCGGTCAGCGTAACACCTTCACCACCAACTTCAGCACAGCCAGGGGTAAACGACAGCAGGCAGTTTTAAAACTTATTTGTTTGGGGGACAAACCCCACACCGCGCAGGAGCTGTGGACGGGCCTTGAACAACAGACCGATGAGTGGTTTGTGCCAGTCAGCCTCAAGCCCGGCCTGGTGGTGTGCAATAATGGGCGAAATCTCGTAGCAGCTGGGACTAGCCGGTTTGACGCACATCCCTTGCCTGGCGCATGTGCTGAATATGGTGGTGCAGAGATTCCTTGAAAATGACCCCGATATGTCAGAGCTGCTGCATAAAAGTGTGCGCTTTCGGCATTCTCACCCAGCTGCTGCTCGCCGGTCAGCGCTGCAGTGTAACTTAGGCCTTCCCGCTCACCGCCTCATATGAGATGTGCCCACAAGGTGGAACTTCACCTTGCACATGCTGGCCAGACTGTGCGAGCAGCAGCTGGTGATAGTGGAGTTTCAGCTGCAGCACGCATGGGTAAGTCGCTCGGCGGAACAGCATCACTTCACCACCAATGACTGGGCCTCCTTTCGAGACCTGTGTTCCTTGTTGCACTGTTTCTAGTACTCCACCAACATGGCCAGTGCCGATAACGCCATTCTCAGTGTTACTATCCCACTCCTATGCCTCCTTGAAAAAACGCTCCTGGCGATGATGGAAGAGGATGTGGCACAGGAGAAGGAGGAAGAAGAGGGATCATTTCGTAGGGTTTTCGGCCAGTCATTCCCAAGTGGCTCCGAGGTTGGGTTCCTGCACCTACAAACACAAGGTACACAATTGTCCAGCCAGGGCACAGTTCTGGAGGATGACGAGGTGGAGGATGAGGAGATGGAGGAGGAGGAACCATGTTCACAGCAGGGTGGCACCCAGACGGTAGACGCGCTGCTGGTGGCAATCCCACCTGACAGCAGGGGCACAGCGGAAGCACAAGGCAAAGGCAGAGGACGAGGAAGAGGTCGCCAACGCTGCTGGGGCACCGTCAGCACCTCAGAAGGCAGTGTTAGCATGGCCGAAATGTGGAAAAGCTTTGTCAGTACGCCACAACAACCAGCACCACCAGCTGATATGGAACGTCTTAGCAGGAGGCAGCATTTCACCAACATGGTGGAGCAGTATGTGTGCACACGCCTACACGTACTGAATGACGGGTCTGCCCCTTCAACTTCTGGGTCTCCAAATTGGGCACATGGCCTGAGCTTGCCCTTTACGCCTTGGAGGTGCTGGCCTGCCCTGCTGCCAGTGTATTATCTGAACGTGTGTTTAGCATGGCAGGGGGCGTCATCACAGACAAGCGCAGCCGCCTGTCCACAGCCAATGTGGACAAGCTCACGTTCATTAAAATTAACCAGGCATAGAGCCCTCAGGACTTGTCTGTACCTTGTGCAGAATAGACATGTGTACCGGCACTAACCAGCCATTGTTATACTGCAGCGCAATTGCTCATTCTTGTATTTTGGATATTTCACACTCTTTTAGAGTGTACCCTAATTTAAAAAAATAAAATTAAAACCAAAAACCTGTGTTGGATACCTCATCCTCCTCCACCACCGCTTCCACCTACACCGCTACATCCACCGCCTCCTCAAACTCCTACTCCATATGGAACTCCACCTCATAAACCAAATTTTAATTTTTTATTTGTACCTATTTTATTTTATATCATTTCACTACTTTGTCATTTACATTTTTGGGCGTATAGTACCAATGCTATACCTAGTAGGCCATTTAAAAAAAAAATTGTCATTAACATTTTCGTGTGAAATTCACCAATTTTTGGGTGTATAGTACCACTGCTATACCTAGTAGGCCCATGTCGGTGATCGCAGTAAACCGCAGGTCAATTCAGACCTGTGGTTTGCTGCGTTTCCAGGTTATTTGGGTCTCTGGTGACCCGATAACCCGGAATAGGACGGTGATCGGTGGTGTTATAATCCACCACCAATCACCGTCCTGCGATCCTGAGAGGTGGCGGTCACGCCACCTCTCAGGATCGCTTCTGATTGGCTGGCTGGGCAGGTGGGCGAGCGCAGTGACAATTTTGAATGGCCGTAGCTCCTCTCCCCGCTTATACAGGTCCGTGGAGCGGGCGAGAGAGAAGCTTGGCTGTACTGTGAGTCTTTTTGTGCCATCAGACACAAATCGGTGTATTTGTGAGCAGTGGCGTGCCCAGGGTGTTTTGCACCTGGGGCGGGTCATTTCTCTGGCACGCCCCCCCACTACTTGACTACATACCTCTTACATCCAGGGACATCTCCTGTCATGTAGACTTTCTCTTTCCTCTTCTCCTCTGTTAGACCGCCATGAGAAATTCTTTCAGCCGCATCTCGTCTCTACGGAGTTTGTCACACAGACACGTTAGATTTCTCAATTTTTCCATCAACCTCCCCATCCTGGTGTCCCAGCAGTGTCATCCTTATGCCATTCCCAATACTGTGCCCATTGTGCTCCCCAATGTCCCAGGTACTGAAGGGTTCTATTACAGTTCAAAGTCTATTTTGTATATAAGCTTTAAATTCCATCACTAGCTATACATAAGTACATCACATACACAGGAACACATAGGGGTAAAGAGTTCTTGGAAAACTATTTCACAAGAACTAAGTGTTTTGCCCACATATAGCCTTGACTCTGATAAAAGATAAGATAACTGAAATATGTTGCTGGCTAAGACGTGTGTTACTCTGTGATTGGTTAACTTAAACATAATGATATTGGATTTGGACTATATATGTCTCACGAGATTAATAAAGACTTAAAGTGACTTTGAACAACACCAGAAGTGTGTCTTGTGTCAACGTTGCTCTCTCTGGCGCCAGATAAGAATCAAATCAAGCTGAATACTGAAGTCTGGTACAAGGGGTACCAATAAGAGGGAAATAAAATAATATTCCTAACAATTTGGGGGCTTGTTTCCGGGATCGAGAAGGTCATTCTCAGGTCTCGATTCAAGTAAGTACATAAGGGACCCTTAGATAGACTTTGGGTGAAGTACTGTGTCAGGGATACAGTAAGCATAACTCAGGGAGTTTTGCCCTAGGACTCAGGGAGTCCCGTAAAAATCTGTTCCGGGAACAGAAAGGACTCATGGAAGTCCAGTAAAAAGGAAAGTGCACTTCAGAGGGCTCAGGGAGTCCCGTAAAAGATATGTTCAGGGAACAGAAGGTTTTACAGCTTGATTTGATTCTTAATAAGATAATTGTAGAAGTTTTGCATAATAAGTTGTTTGATCATTGTAGAAGTTTTGCATAATAAGTTGTTTTGTCTAACACAGTTATATAAGGGGAAGGGACAGGCTGGGTGGTAAGTGTACAGCTGTCGTCCCAAGACTAACATTCTGTTTTGTTTTTTGCTATTACTGTTTTGAATTATTTTTGTAAGAAAATAAGTTTTGATAATGGGTAGTCAAAAATCTAAGACAGAATACCCTAAACCAGAACCAGGAGAAACATGTAAACAATATGTTGCCCGAGTCAGTCCTACAAAGTATTTCCATAAATTCCATATTTCCATAAATAAGTATATTGCCCAGAAGTAATCACCATACCGATCCAGCATTCACTGCAAACAAGTGCAGAATTAGAATGGACGACAAATGGTATTATCCTGGTAGATAATTTGGCAGGGTGGATAGAGGCAATGGAAGCGGTAGACCCCTTTCCCAGGAAAGGAGACAATAGCATATATCACATGGACATGGTCAAGGGTCTATGCTTAGGCGACACTGCTGCCTGGCAGTATTTTGAACCTGACCCTTCATGGGATATGGATTATATGCAGAAAGGAGGAGAACAATGGCTAGACATAGCTCCCCACTGGTATAACCCCAACATGTGCAAGACAAAAGGTTTAAAAAGATCAAAAGACGATAGAAAACTACATGAGATACAGACTAAGAAGGAAAATGATTTAAAAAAAATCAGCTGTATCCCCCACCTTCATATGTACATAAAATGAACTGTTCAGCGCCCCTACCACCCCCTCGCACACTCCTCCCTCTCTATCCATCCTTACAGCAATATAAAAATGATGAAGAAGAGGATTTAATAGCAGCCAGTCACATAATAGCAGGACACGCAGTTAGTAAACAACCCACACCCCCAACTGTATCGAGATATAATTTAAGGAAGAAGGAAAAAGTGGAAAATGATAGTGAGACTAGGGGACCTGAGACATCCATGCCTTTTTTGACGGTTGGTAATCAACTGATGAAAAAGGCTTTGGACATAGATGACCTTAATAAAATTATTAAACACTGCCCCAAGCCTATTTAAAGAAAGCCTGTAAAGGGAGGAATTTCACCCAAGAAGACCTTAGACTTATAATTGACGGAATAGTGGGTTCCCATAGTTCATGGGATTGGAAAAAGGTAACAACAGTATCAGAAATAGACCCCAATACTAACGCAAAGGACTATATTTGTAACACTGAGCATGGACAACAGTTAATATGGAAGGAAATAGAAGAACACATGATAGAGGTATTTAAACAAAAGTCTTCACTGCCAGTAGCCGTAGCATGTAAGCAAAAACCCTCAGAAAGCATTACTGATTTCTGGAGGAGATTTATGCATTGCTGGAAATTGGAGGCAGGGCTACCGGTTCTCCAGAATGACAGTCTAATTATTTCCACATTTATTAACAATCTATCTGATAGGCTAATGCTTACAGTAAAACAGAACGTCTCCACGTGGACTTCACACAGCATAGATCAATTTGAAAAACACCTTTATGAAAAGAAAGCTGCAGGGTGTTTCGACATTAGCAAATCCCCTGCCCCCACACATGCGTATGCAGGGAACTGAGGGAGAGGGAGAAACAAGCGAGAGACATCAGGAAACTTTCATAGATCAAATGATAGAAACCAAGACTTCCAAACCATGAATAACCGCTGTTATAACTGTGGACAGGAGGGACATTGGGCTAGACAGTGCACAATGCCCAGGAGAGACATGCAGAATCGGGGAGCACACAGCCAACAACAGCCCATGACACATAGGGGACAGAATACAGATAGACAGGGTACACAGACTCAGCCCAGGTTCCCCATTGATTGGAATCATCAACAACCCTACTAACGGGGCCCGGAGTGAGTCAACCCAGCTTTCACACAGGTCACCACCCACTGGAGAGATACACCGATTATTTTGCTTAAAGTTGCGGGAAGAAAGGTAGGATTCATGGCAGACAGCGGCGCCACCTCCAGTGTGCAAAACAAAGATATGTACAAGGGACCTTTAAGAAAGTCTGACCCCTCTATGGGAATCAACAGGGTATTAACTAAAACATATAAAACGGGTGCCCTCCCAATAGAGACAGTGGACGCTGAATACATCACGGACCATACTTTCAGCATCATACCGGATTGAAGTTTATTAGGAAGGGACCTGTTTGTGAAGTTGGACTTGGGGGTGACAGTAAAAAATTACGGACTAAGTATTCACTCAGCCACCATGCCCATAGTGACCCCGGCTATATGTACTTTTGTTAGTTTACAGGACCACCCTGAGCTAGGAGACATAAACCCTTCACTATGGTCACAGGGCGACTATGACACAGGCCTGATTGATTGCACACCTTATCAAGCAAATCTTAAACCCGGTGCCACACCGGTGTATCAAAAGCAATACCCACTGTCCAAGGAATAGATTGAGGGGCTACGGCCAATGATAGAAGAATTTCTGAAAAAAGAAATTCTCGAGGAGGTGATTTCACCTTTCTCAACCCCTATCAATCCTGTGACAAAGGCAGATGGTACTACCCGCTTTGTCCAGGATTTGAGGGCAATCAACAATCTCATTGCGCCCATAGCCCCGGTGGTTCCTGATGTCACAAATCTCCTTTCCTCCATCCCCGCGGAAGCCGTCTGTTTTAGTGTGATTGATTTGAAAAATGCTTTCTTCTCAGTCCCAGTTAATAAGAGTACCCGACTCCTTTTTGCTTTTTCCTTTGAGGGACGTCAACTGACCTGGGGTAGAATGCCACAGGGGTATGCTGATTTACCAGTTGTGTACAGCATGGTCCTCCAAGCCACTTTGAAACCGTGGCACCCCCCAAGGTTCCATCCTGATACAGTATGTTGATGATCTACTGTTGTGCAGCATGTCAATGGAGGCAAGTGTATATGATGGTATATCCTTGTTGAAATGGTTGTCAGAATGTGGTCATAAAGTGTCGTTAAAGAAACTGCATTGGTGCAAACAGCAGGTTGAATACTTGGGCTTTGTTCTCGCACAGGGGGAAAGAAGAATCAGTCCCGGGAGAATCCAGTCTATTGCGGGCCTGGTCACCCCTCGCACTAAGAAGGAAATGCTGTCCTTTCTTGGTATGATAAACTACTCTAGACAATGGATCCCCGACTGTTCTTATTATGACAATATTTTGAGGCAAGCCACTCTGGAAGAATCCCCAGAGCTAATAAGATGGTCAAAAGAAATGTTGAATGCTTTCGATACTCTGAAATGTTCATTGATGTGTAGCCCAGGATTGGGCCTCCATGATTATAACCTACCATTCCACATGTTTGCACGAAAAACCTGTAAAACCATGGCGGGGGTACTCACTCAAGAACATGGGGGAAAGTTGCGTCCTTGTGCCTTTTTCTCAAAGGTAATGCCTGTCCCTGTACAAGGGATGCTGGCATGTCTACGTACTCTTGTGGCCTGTGCGATGGTGGAATTGGCCACACCCTTTATACTGGGACACCACACTGTCTTGCATACTACCCATGACGTAGTGGGACTACTCAGAGGTATTCATACGCAGTACATGTCAGCACAAAGATTGTCAGGATATGAAGTCCTTTTACTCGGTGATCCATCATTACAGATTAAATATGCCTCACATATGGCAGGACCAGCACCTATACTAAATGCATTACTAGGACTAAAAGGGACAGAAGACTTTTTACCAGACGAACATGACTGTCTCAAGGTACTAGAATACGAAACCTCCCCCAGACTAGACTTGTCAGCCACCCCCATACCAGACGCACCAGAAATGTTTGTAGACGGTTCATGTTCACGTCCACTCGACACCGTCTACTGTGCAGCATATGCAGTAGTGATGCTGGCAGATATTATCCTTGAATCACGACCCGTTCATGTGCAATCAGCCCAAGCTGCAGAATTAATAGCACTTACAAGGGCATGTCAAATACACAAAAACAAACCTGTCACAATATACACAGACAGCAGATATGCACACGGGGTTGTCTGGGACCATGGGGTAATCTGGCAACGCAGGGGTTTCACCACAGCTGACGGTAAGAAAATATCATTTACATGTTGACTACACACATATCCCCAAGACAAAGGGTAGGCAAGAATACGCTCTGGTCATAGTGGACATGTTTTCTAGATGGCCAGAGGTATTCCCTACAAAGGCGGAAGATGCCAAGACCACAGCAAGGATTATCACTCAGCAGATAATTCCGAGATGGGGATGTCCCCTGGTTATTGAATCAGATCGGGGGCCAGCATTTACATTTAAGTTAAATAGAGAAATAGCCAGATTGCTACAGGTGGAATGGAGATTTCATATCCCGTATCACCCCCAAAGCTCCGGAATTGTAGAACGCATGAATCGAACAGTTAAAGACAAACTTAGGAAAGCCACAGCAGGTACTTTTGAGAAATGGAAACAAATCCTACCTATTATATTGGCAGAAATAAGAATGACTCCCAATAAGAGGTTAGGACTGTCACCCTTTGAAATCCTTATGGGTAGGCCCTTTCCAACTCCTTGGGCAAGTCACCCCCTAGTGGTACAGGAAGGCAACATAGACCAGATTAGGGAAGAATATGTCACAAAACTGAATAAAGTTCTTAGCAACACTGAAGAAAAAGTTGCTTGTACACTTCCACAGGAACCAACGCACCCCTTCTGGGCTGGGGACACGGTGATGGTCAGGGTACTACGTAAAGGAAAAGATCCCAAGGAGCTGGCATTCGGACCCCCTACCACGATGGTAGCAGTCACTAGAACAGCTATTCTCACAGAGGAGGCTCCGATCTGGATTCATGCTAGCAGGGTGAAAAGGGTCCCTGAGGCTTCTTCTCCGGTGTCCAACAAAGACAAAGAGGGTGAAGCAGGTGTGAAATCCCTGAACAAAGAGGGGAGCTCAGAAGAAGCCTTGCCACAGGCTGAAGATGAAGAACCCACAATATTCTGGGAGATTTGTTTGTCTGCTGCTGATTATTAATCTTTGTGTTTTCTTGCCAATCTGACTCATTACCACTTGTATTAATCATCCAGAGAAGATGAGTTTATTATATGGTGCACCAAATAATCACACAGTCTCTAAAAGAGCTCAGGAGCAAGATCCTTTTGTTCCTGGCCCCTCTTATTCTGAACAGAATAGTATAATCAGGATAGTGAAGGCCCTAAATGTTAGCTCATTGCGCCTTAAAGATTTACAGAGTCCACGAGACCTTATACAAACATGTGTTGTTGCTGTGCCTACACCCGATGAATCCCTCCTTGAAGTCTGGTTGATGGTTAACAATACACAATCTTTTATTCCTTTGTATGATTTCTGTGGGGAGTCTCAGAAATTAGAAAATGGCATGGATAATATTAGAATAATGACTATTAACGTGACTGCAGCAGAGACCTGTTTTACTTTTTCCCAAGACATGACTTTATATTGTGACGATAAAGGTATAAAAGAAGGATTACCTAAGAATAATGTATATGATTACATTGAGGACACCTGTAAAAAGAATAGTAGACCTGCTAGCTCCCTGAATAATTCCATGAGTTGTAACAAAACCATAGTGACACCTAGTTGTATCTATAATATCATGCTCCCTAAGGGATGGTTTTTGTCTTGTGGTAACAGCACTTACAATTACATCCCTGCCAATGTTATTGGAGGTCCCTGTGCATTATCCAGGCTGACTTTAGCCCTTCCCAGTCGACCCCCTATCAGGAGAGCTTATAGATCAGTTACCAAGACTTCATCAGAAGACTGTGACTCTACACTACCCCTTCTCAGTCATGCAGAATATATAAATTTGGGTGTTTCCATAACAGGAGTGCCTGCACTGGCTATATATAATTCTCGTACTATAAATTCTATTGCATGTGACTTGGCCAAATCTCTGAATCATACCTCTATGGCCTTATCAGACATACTATTAGATCTACAAGGACTAGGAGGAGCAGTGCTGGAAAACAGATTTGCTGTAGATTATTTGTTGCTGAAAGACAATGTAGGGTGTCAGGATTTTAAAGGAATGTGTTGCTTTAATTTATCTGACCATTCCAGATCAATCCAATCCCATATTCAATCGTTACATGACATAACCAATAATATTAAGATGGATGTTGATTCATCCTCTTGGTGGGACTGGTTATTGAGCTGGATGCTGGATTTGAGTTGGTTAAGAATATTATTTGTTAGTATTATAATCACAATTGCCTCCTTGATTATTTATAATAAGTGTAACTTGTCAGCTTGGGAGGAATATGCTGGGTGTGTTTCTATTGTCCCATTGTGCCATTGTTTGTTTAAAATGGTGATGTCTGTCCTGTTGTCTCCACATGTGTATTGGCGATTTCCCTTTGTCCTGGGAGATAATTGGATTACTTCTCGGTTGTCTCCGGGACAGAGAGGAGGAAACCATGATGCATTGTGTTGTATCTGTCCTGTATTTGCAACAACTGTAATAAAAACCAGGCTGGGTGTGCCAGCACGTCAGACCACTGCTTGACCCTCAACACGGAGCCTTGTCTCGTTATTGGGGGGATTCCCTGTATGCTGTTAGAGACTGATTGCCAGGAGTGTAAGCTGATTGTATGCTTTTCCTGTTGGTCTGCTAGCAGCTATTCGTGAGGTTCCAGTTTAGAGTGCTATTTTGTATCCAGTTCAGGAGGTTGTGTTCTGCAGTAGCTGTGCCTGTCTCTCAGAAAGGGGCATATCGCCTAAACGGATTTTAACCCCTTGTCTGCTGAAACGGTCCGTTACACATAGTTTTCCAAGAACTCTTTACCCCTATGTGTTCCTGTGTACGTGATGTACTAACATCACGTACACAGGAACACATAGGGGTAAAGAGTTCTTGGAAAACTATGTTTTGCCCACATATAGCCTTGACTCTGATAAAAGATAAGATAATTGAAATATGTAGCTGGCTAAGACGTGTGTTACTCTGTGATTGGTTAACTTAAACATGATGATATTGGATTAGGACTATATATGTCTCACAAGATCAATAAAGACTTAGAGTGACTTTGAACAACACCAGAAGTGTGTCTTGTATCAACGTCGCTCTCTCTGGCCCCAGATAAGAATCAAATCAAGCTGAATACCGAAGTCTGGTACAAGGGGTACCAATAAGAGGGAAAGAAAAGAATATTCCTAACAGGTATAGTTACTGCTGAAAAAATAGTGACCCTAATAGACATAATTTGGGTCGTTTATCAAACTGGTGCAAAGTAGAACTTGATTTTCAGTTTGATAAATTACCCCAAATGTTCCTATAGTGTCTATAGCTGTTATAATGTCCCCTAGAGTGCCCCAAGTAATAACACCCTATATTGTCCACATTGCCCATATAGTAATGTTCCCCCCACATATTAATCCCTCCCATAATAATTTTGCCCGACACAGTATCCCACCATATTCCTCCCCCCCACGACTTCCTGTGTGCACCCGAGCCCCCTCACGTCCCCCAAAGTTGGCACATGAAAGAAAAAAAACAAGAAAAAAATACTTACATGCGCTTGCTCGCAGAGCCCCGACACTGTGCTGCTGAGTCCCAGCACAGGTGCGCGCGGTGACATCATCATGCACGCCTGCGGCAGGATTTCACTACCGCATAGGCTTCAGGCCTACTAGGCCAAAAATAACGTTTTTATTGTGGTCTAGCACCCGGATTGGGTGTCTGGGGTCCACAGCAGTCAACTGTGTGACCCTAGACCTCTAGGGGTGCTGCGGCTTGCCCCCCCCACCCAGGGCTCCAGATGGCGACCAAAATGGTTGCCAATGCGACTTAGAATTGCAAAATGGCGACAAGACTTTGTAGTCTTGTCGCCATTTGCGCCTAGACCCTCCGCTGCTCTGCCGCTTTAAGAAGTACGAACGGGATTTCATACAGCAGGCAGACGGCAATCCAATAACAGAGCTCTGCACAATGCAGAGCTCTGTTATTAGAGAGGAGGCTGCTGATTGGTGATAGTATCCCCCGGGCTGCCCTGCCATTACCTGTTCCTCTCACACCCCATTCTCCCGAGCTGAACACAGCAGCAGCTTGATCTTCAGTCAGAGTCATGAAGACAGGGAGCTGCTCCATGCCGACTGCTCCATAGAACAGAGGTTAGCTTGAGAAGCGAATACTTAACAATCTACAAACAGACTGTCACAGTCACCCCTGCGCTGCCGCTGATAAAGGCTAATTCTTATCGTCTTTACAACCCTGATAACACTCAGGTGGCCGCTGCTGGTGCTCCGTGTGAGCTCCCTGCCTGGGCTCACAAACATTCTTAATAAGGGAATAAAAGGGTTAATAGGAGTCCCGTGCTGGTCAAGACGCTAAAAAGCCATTGAACCATATCGCTTTCAATAATCTGTGCTTAGTAGGAGGAGATAACCTCCAGGAGATAACCTCCCCTCCTACTAAGCACAGACTTTTGAAAGAGATATGGTTCACTGGCTTTTGAGTGTCTTGACCAGCACGGGGCTCCTAGTAACCCTTTACAAACTTAACATTAGCAAGTGGTGAGATGACTGATGATCACCTCGCCACTTGCTAATGGCTGCCGTTGCCCAGTATCTCCCCCCCGCCTACCTACCTAACTTTCTCTGCGCATCTCCAATTGTATGCTGAAGTGGGGGGGAACCTTTTCTGGTGTGAGCTTGATAAGTGCAATTGTGACCAGTTCCATCAGTTGGCGCACGTGCAGCGGTATGAGGGAGCACTCTGCCATTTGTACAGCCTACAGCCTACAATGCGGAGATGCCACCAGGCTGTGGAGGCTCAGGTGTGGCTGGCAGTGAAGGTGTTAAGGCTGCAGGGCTGCCGGTTGGTAAAGTAACGTTAGGCTGATATAAGGGGCAGCCGCGCAGCCCACCTGCTCCTTGCAGGACTCTGATCATGCACCCTCCCTATCCGCCCTTCCCAAACTATGGGTCCACTTATCGGCTACAGCCCCCCTACTACAAACCCAAGGGGCCCTACTGGAGGTCTCCCTACAAGGGGGCCCATGAAGTCTGCCCTTCTCTTTAACTGCCTGGATAACTACCAGTTATGGGCTCAGCTGTAGTCCTTGCTCAGCCAGCTGGGGCCGGAGTTGGGGCTGACTGAGCCGCTCTTACACCAAAGAAGTAGGTGTTCAGGTGAACCCCAGAGTGGACGCATCTGCTCAGTGTTCACTGGGGCCCTGTACACTGAAGAGCCGCAAGGAATGGGCCCTACTGTGCTATGCCACATCTGGGCAGCATGCCGGACTGCGTAACGTCACCCCAGTCCGCTTTCCCCGCACTGTAGCCAGACAAGTCTTTTATTTTTTATTATAGTTATATGTATTTTACATTTGGCAACGAAAAAATTAATTTGGCTCTGTGAACTGTTACACCTTCCTGCAGGGTTGTTTTGGGCAGAAACAAGAACAATCGACACCTTTGTAGCTTGTGCGTCACACTGCTGCTAATTTATTTTGCAAGTTGCTCAAAACAACGAGCAAAAACCAAAATAACAATAGCCGTCTGGCTCCTGCCTATCTCACTCGGCAGCCCTAGCTAAACTCATAACACAAAACACAAAGAGCATTTTCAAGGGGAAAACAGAGCAACTTACAGTTCAGTAGTTAGGTGGAGAAGCCAACCGCTCTCAGAGCTCCTAGGATTGCAGCTTCTCAAACAGACTGCCCAGACTCCCAGAGAGAGAGCTCCTGGGTCAGGGCTACTGACTGAATTAGTACATCTGTGTGAGCATTCCCCCAGGCAGGTAAAACCCGGACTGGCTCCGGGTGGTCAGGGAACCCACCCAACTCTTCCCTGACCGGCTCCAGGACACTAAACTGGCTTTCTTTTTCCCAGGAAGCTTCTGGATACAAAGAAAACCAAACCATCCTGGAGCCTTTTAACACATGAAGTGCCAGAAACTTGGTGCAATGTACACACCATCCAGCACTTTCTCTACAAAACATTGTGACACCCTGTCACATACCCCCTCCCTCTGTTTGAACCCGTGGGTACGGACACTTTCCAAGAACATACAATGAGTTCGGGAGAGAGCGTCAGCATTGTCCTGCAGCTTTCCTGCTCTGTGCTCCACTAAGACATTATAGTCCTGTAGTGACAGGAACCAGCGGGTCATCCTTGCATTATGATCTTTGGCCCGTGACATCCAGGTAAGAGGGGAGTGATCTGTCACTAACTGAAATCGACGGCCAAGCAGATAGTATCACAGAGTCTCCAAAGCCCACTTGATGGCCAAACACTCACGCTCCACAATACTATAGTTTTTCTCAGCCGGGGTTAGCTTCCTACTCAAATATATCACTGGGTGTTCTTCTCCATGCACCAACTGTGACAACACGGCCCCTAGGCCCACATTGGAAGCATCTGATTGAACAACAAACTTTTTTTTTAATCGGGAGCGATCAAAACTGGCCTACTGCATAACACCTCCTTGAGTTACAGAACGCAACCTCAGCATCTTTGTTCCAAGAAATTCCCCCTGAGCTTTTGCCCTTGATTAGGTCCGTAAGTGGAGCAGCTATGGTGGCAAAATCTGGAATAAACCTCTGGTAATACCCTACCATGCCCAAAAACGTTCTCACCTGTTTTTTTGTGCAAGGTTGAGGCCACTCCTTAATTGCCTGTACCTTTTGAGCCTGAGGCTTGATGAGGCCTTTACCAATAATGTACCCTAGGTATCGTGCCTCTTCAAGGCCCTGGGCACATTTCTTGGGATTGGCCGTCAGACCAGCCTGCCGAATTGAGTTTACCACCTCTTGGACCTTGGGAAGATGACTTTCCCAATCCGAGCTGAATATCACCACGTCGTCAAGGTAGGCCAGCGCGAAGTGCCGGTGTGGCCTGAGGACTTCATCCATCAACCTCTGAAAGGTGGCAGGGGCCCCATGAAGCCCAAACGGCATTCTCACATACTGGAACAGGCCCTGTGGAGTAGAAAATGCTGTCTTTTGCCTAGCCGTTGAAGTAAGTGGAATCTGCCAATAACCTCTGGTTAGATCCAGGGTGGTAATGTACCTGGCTGGACCTAACCTTTCTATTAACTCATCCACTCGTGGCATAGGATAAGCGTCAAACTTTGAGATCTCGTTTAATTTGCGAAAGTCGTTGCAAAACCACAAGGACCCATCCGGTTTTGGTACCAACACCACGGGGCTACTCCAATCACTATGAGATGGCTCAATAACACCTAGCTCCAACATTCTCTGAACCTCACCGGCTACTGTCTGTCTGCGGGCTTCAGGAACGCGATATGGCTTCAAGCGAACCCGAGCTTGTGGATCTGTAACAATATCATGCTTAATTACATGAGTGCAACCTGGCCACTCTGAAAACACATCAGCATTCCTAAGGAGGAATTCCTTTACCTCTTGGGCTTGTGCCCTTGACAAAGTCTCCGAGACCTTCACCTCAGTAACTCTCCTCTGAAGTGTAGGGCTGAAAGGCTCAGCTGCCATAGAAACTAACGGTTCCTTCCAGGCCTTTATTAAATTGACGTGATAGATTTGCATTTTTTTCCGTTTGTCAGGTTGGTGGACTTTATAATTCACCTCCCCTATTTTCTCTACAACCTCTTTACTTTCTGCAGTGGGAACCAGAACCAGGACCCGGTCACCCGGCTGAAAAACCCTGAGTCTGGCTCCCTGATTGTATTTGCGACTTTGGGCCTCTTGAGCTGTCTCATATGTTCTTGTACTATGGGCATTACAGCTGTGATGCGGTCCTGCTTCTGTAGAACATGTAGAACATGTTCCACCACGGAGCGGTGGGGAGAGGGCTCCTCTTCCCATGTCTCCTTTGCAATATCCAAAAGCCCCCGGGGGTGTCGCCTATACAAAAGCTCAAACGGGGAAAACCCAGTAGACAACTGAGGCACCGAAAGAACAGCAAACATCAAGTAGGGGAGCAATCAATCCCAATCTCTCCCGTCTGCCTCAACGACCCTTTTTAACATTCTCTTGACGGTTTTGTTGAAGCGCTCAACCAACTCATCAGTTTGAGGGTGATAGACAGATGTCCTTAACTGTTTTATACCCAGCAGCTTACACAAACGTTTCATTACGTTTGACATGAAAGGTGTTCCTTGATCCGTCAGGATCTCTTTGGGAATGCCTGTTCTAGCAAACATATGAAACAGCTACCGGGCAATAGTTTTAGCTGACGTGTTCCGCAGAGGAATTGCCTCGGGATACCTAGTGGCATAGTCTAAAACCACAAGAATGTATGGATGTCCCTTTGCAGACTTCACCAGGGGCCCCACCAAATCCATTGCAATCCTGTGAAAAGGTACCTCAATGATGGGTAACGGGGTACCAAGGGTCCCCGGTAATGAGGCACATGGGACGTCAACTGACATTCTGGGCAAAACGCACAGACTCATTTGATTTCTGCAAATATACCAGGCCAAAAACCTCTGGAGTACCCGTTGCTGCATTTTTGGGTTTTTATGAGCCAGGTCAAGTATCACTTTCCTATGCAATTTGGGAACAACTAGTTGCTCTATGACTTCACCCCTTATTTTATCAACACGATAGAGAAGATCATGGTTGACAGCAAAGTGAGGGTACACCTTCTCCAAGCCCGTACTGTGGGCAACCTCATTAACCACAGCAACATTTTCCCAAGCATGAGCTAACGTTGGGTCCTTCAGTTGGGATGTGCCAAAGTTATCTTGAGAGCAGTTTATTTCTGGCATAGGTAACTCTTCCACAGACTCTTGAGGTCTCTCGGATTCCCCCCACTAGCACAGAGAAGGGGAACTGGTCAGGCTTAACTGGGGCCAGTCCACCGGCTGGTACTTCAGAACCAGAATCCCCAAAGTTAGGCAGGCTAGCCGGAGTTTCATCCCTCACACTTAGGGAAACTTGAGGTTGTTGTGCATTTTCATACGTATACAATATTATCTAATGACATTATGATCAAAATGTATACTCATCTCATTGCCTTTAAGAATAAAATCAGCCTGAACCAAAGTTCTATTATGTAGCTGAGGAAGCCAAGATGAGTTCATGGCATGAGTTCATGGCAAGTTCAATTTATAAAAAATAATATAAACGGACATTGTGTTTAAAAGTTATTGCTAAAGATATGGGACCATCTGTAAGGAGTAAGTCAACTCCCTAAGACATATCTGTCTGGAGGGAACAAGGTTACTTGATAAGGTTTCATGTTCTTGAGGCACACCTG
Organism: Bufo gargarizans; assembly: GCF_014858855.1. Taxonomy (NCBI): domain Eukaryota; kingdom Metazoa; phylum Chordata; class Amphibia; order Anura; family Bufonidae; genus Bufo; species Bufo gargarizans. Next base: position 386,906,131 of record NC_058082.1, on the reverse strand, counting down.
CTATATGAAGTTCAATTTATATATTCATAATTATATTATATATATCTCTGCATGGTATATTTAGTTTACAGCATATGTTAATCAATAATTCATATAATGTATTATCTATGTGTAACAATGTATCAATTTATATATATGTCATACCATGTATTTACCATTTAGAAGGTATTGTAGAAGGTATAGAAACAAGCAAGTTTATGTTAATTGGATTTCTGGGAAGAGTAAATGCCATTTCAAAACAATAGCTATTCGTGGATGTAGATAAGTGAAATGTACAAGTTCCCATGCCAAGCATCAAAGCCGCTATATAAAATTTTCATCAAGTCAACCTATATTTCAAAAAGATAGGAGAAGACAGTCAACTCCAACAAGTCCAGGACATAGGTAATTAAAAGTGTCAGGGAAAGACCTTCCTCAATGATTTATATAGAAAGGTCAACAAGGTCCTGAAAACATATTATTAGATATTTAATTTTAAATGCTTAAAGTTGTGATGTTCATTTACAATACCGCAGTGCCATCTGGAGGCAGATGGACAATATTATATTATTTCATTATTTGTTCTTTACCATATTAGGAGTTGATATGACATCATGGTGTTATTAGCATGCAAGTACACCCACCTTACCTGATTGGGAATCCCTAACCTAAAGGGGATGATTCTTAGATAAGGGGGGAAATAATTACTCGTGTGCGGGGTAGCAAGAGAGAACTAGAGAGATAGGGAATAAGATCCATATATCCATTGATCCATTCATTCAATCAAAAAGAAAAACTTTATCAGAAGAAACTTGGATTATTCTTTTTGGATTACTAGGAAAGTTCTTCAGAACTGGTCCCATCTGAACTCTGTCTACCTTTGACCCGGTAACGTATATTTTGTTTACTACTCATGATATTAATAAGATATAGTCATTAGCCAAGAGTTCCCATACTGTGGGAATATATAGTCTTAGGTGCCTCCATAATGCTGATTATTCTCTTACAAAGATGCATATTGTTAATGGAAGATCTGGCATTATTTGAAAAGAGGACTAAACCCTTGGAAAGTTATTTTCCTTAGTCTGATTGCCGAGCTGAATATTTTATCATATTAATATCATATATTTTTGATTGGTCATAGGAAAACAGAGTCAAGGGATAACAGTTATTTTCCTGTACATCCGTGTTTTATTGTTATAGCCTGTTTGATAACAGAAGATCCTAAGTTTCTCTTGGTATATGAGTCCATTTGTTAAAAGTATGATACTGGTCGTCATAAATCATTAAATCATACTGTGCTGATCAGATAGGAGTGTGTCAACACCACCGCGTGGTACATTTTGGGTGTTACTTTGTACCTTCATCACTTGTTTTGCAGTTGTATTGCTTTTTATCTTTGGTTTTTATAATAAACAATAATATATTTTTGCATATACAATTGTCCCTTTGTTTCACTGCTTGCACAAATCAAAGATACTTGATAAAAAGAACTTAGAGGCGTTTTTTTATGTCCGCCTGGAGGATAATATAATTTTTATATTTTTTTTTATCCTCTCTTTTATATGAAGATTCTTTCATATAGAAGATATATGACAAGGTGGAAACTCGACTGCCCACAGGTCCCAGAACAAAGGAAAGTCCTGCCCTAGTATGACACTATGCATCAGGGATTTAGATACTCCAACCTCATGGGACGTCACACCAAACTGAGTCTCAATGGGGACCACCGCTGTACCATAACTTTTTGAATCACCACGTATGCACACAACACCCATGCACTGGTTTTTCAGCTGGTCTGAAGCTACAAGGTCTGAATGTACAAGCGTAACGAGGCTCCCAGAATCCAGCAAGGCCTGGACACTCCTTTCACCCACTTTGACCTGTGCCATGTGAGCCAGCGCAGATGTCAGACACGCTGGATGAGCAAAGAAGGAAAGGGGCAGAGCGGCTCCACACTCCATAGGTACTGGGACGTCAGGACATTTAGCAGCCACATGCCCTCGGGCTTTGCACCTCCAGCACTGGACACCGGAGCCTGGTAGGGTCTCTTTCAGCAGCCTTGTATCCATGTTGGTCTTCACCCACGTTTTCAAACCAGGATCATCATTTAAGGTTGCGACGCCGCTTTACAGGCAAGTTCTCAGGGACAGACCCCCCTGCCAAAAACCCCTCTGCTGTGAGGTAGCGTTCAACCCTCTCAACTAACTCATTGGCAGACTTTGGATCAGCGTGACTGACCCATTTTCTTAATTCAAACGGCAGCGCGGTCAGGAAGCGATCCATTGTGACCCTTTCGACAATCTGGGGTGCCGTGAGTATCTCAGGTTGCAACCACTTTCGTACCAGATAAATTAGGTCATTGATCTGTGACCTGGGAGACTTATTAGATTGGTAATTCCAGTGGTGCACTCGTTGGGCCCGCACAGCCGGAGTGACACCCAAACGGCAGAGAATTTCTAGCTTTAGCTTCTCATAGTCCTGGGCATCCTCAGCAGACAAATCAAAATACGCTTTCTGAGAGTCACCCCGTTAGAAACAGAGCAACCAACCCCGCCCACTGAGTATAAGGCCACGCCTCCCGATCTGTGGTATGTTCAAACCTATTCAGAAACGCTTCCACATCATCGTGTGGGGTCATTTTCTGAAGAAAGTGGCTTGCTTTAATCAACCCACTATTGCTAGGTCGATCCTGATGCATATTCGCCAGCTGCTGCAGAACCTCTGTAAGAGTTTCTCTGTCTTTCCGAGCAGCTTCAGCTTGCATTTGCCTGTCTCTTTCTGCAGCTTCAGCTTGTGCCGCCAAAGCTTTTTCATATCTGGCATTAGTCTCTTGCTGGACTGCATTTGCTTCTTGCTGGGTTGCACAGGCTTGTGCCAACCTCAACACCAGGTCTTCCATCGTATTGGATGATAAGATGAAATGCAATTCAAGTTGCTAGAGGGATGGTATCTGGCAGGGATCCGTCTGCCCGCATCCGACACCAATTTGTGAACTGTTACACCTTCCTGCGGGGTTATTTTGGGCAGAAACAAGAACAATCGACACCTTTGTAGCTTGTGCGTCACACTGTTGCTAATTTATTTTGCAAGTTGCTCAAAACAACGAACAAAAACCAAAATAACAATAGCCATCTGGCTCCTGCCTATCTCACTCGGCAGCCCTAGCTAAACTCATAACACTAAACACAAAGAGCAATTTCAAGGGGAAAACAGAGCAACTTACAGTTCAGTAGTTAGGTGGAGAAGCAGCCCGCTCTCAGAGCTCCTAGGATTGCAGCTTCTCATACAGACTGCCCAGACTCCCAGAGAGAGAGCTCCTGGGTCAGGGCTGCTGACTTAATTAGTACATCTGTGTGAGCAGTCCCCCAGGCAGGTAAAACCCGGACTGGCTCCGGGTGGTCAGGGAACCTACCCAACTCTTCCCTGACCGGCTCCAGGACACTAAACTGGCTTTCTTTTTCCCAGGAAGCTTCTGGATACAAAGAAAACCAAATCTTCCTGGAGCCTTTTAACACATGAAGTGCCGGAAACTTGGTGCAACGTACACACCATCCAGCACTTTCTCTGCAAAACATTGTGACACCCTGTCACAGGCTCCTAAATTTTTCAGATTAGGTGCCAATAGCTCCTTGAGATTTTTTTTGTCTGGAGCACTGGGCGCAAGTGTTTTTTTTTTTTCATGCCCTTACTGTGGCCGGCACTCTTAGCGTTCGGCCACAGTTAGCGCATTGCCCACCCCACCGTTGATCACCGCGCTTGAATCTTTTTTTTTTTTACACTGTTTGGGATTTTCAAATTTTTTATTTAGTTTTTTTTTCTGTTAGGTGTAGGGCAAAGTACGCAAACACCCGTCCCCCACACACACTGAATAAAGTTTTCCACACACACACACTCCCATATGGCCTGCCGGACGTTCTCGGCCGAGGAGGCAGACGGCCTGCTGGCCTCTGAATCTGAGAGTCCCAGTGAGGACGAGGATGACTCCACTTTCCTCTTGTCATCCGCGTCCTCCTCATCATCTAGCGATGATGATGAGCCCCCAAAGACGCTGCCAGGCGGAGCAAGGGGACCGCCATGCCTGGGACCCTGTGGCCCACACTAGTACGAGCAGCTAGTTTTCCGGCCCACCAGATAAGTCCACCTGAGCCCCCTACCGGTGAACTTGCCTGGTGTACCGCAGAGCATTTTAAGCCTCTGATTCCTGATTTTGTTGGCCAAGCAGGAATCCAGATTCCCACAGTGGGCTTCACTGAATATGACTATTTTAGTATTTTTTTCAGTGACTACTTTGTGAATCTGATAGTGGAACAAACGAACCTGTACGCCCAACAGTTCATTGCTCAACACCCGGGCTCCTTTTTGGCTAGGGCGGGTGGCTGGACTCCAGTCAGTGCAGCCGAGATGAGGATGTTTTGGAGCCTCGTGCTGCACATGGGCCTAGTCTAAAACTGTGTCAGGCATTATTGGAGTGGGGACGTCCTCTACCAGACCCCACTTTACAGTACGGGCGGCCATGACACGTACCCGGTTTGAGGACACCTGGAAATGCCTGCATCATGCAGATAATACAGCATTCCCCCCCCCCCCCCAAGGTGATCCTGCCTATGACCGCCTGTACAAAATCAGGCCGGTCATCGATCACTTCGGGGCCAAATTTTTGTTGGCCTATGTACCTGGAAGGGAGGTTGCGTTTGATGAGTCTCTCATTGCTTTCAAGGGGAGACTCATTTTCCATCAGTATGTTCCTTCTAAGCGGGCGAAGTATGGCGTGAAGCTGTACAAACTTTGTGAGAGTACCTCAGGGTACACTTACAAGTTTTGTGTGTACAAGGGGCGAGATTCCCGTATTCAACCCCCAGAATGTCCCCCCACTCTGGGTGTTAGCAGGAAACTTGTGTGGGACCTTATGCACCCACTGCTAGATAAAGGTTTCCACCTGTACGTGGATAACTTTTATACTAGTATCCCCTTGTTCCAGTCCCTCGCCGCCAGATCCACGTCCGCTTGTGGGAAAAATCAACGCGGCCTCCCTACCCACCCCTCCAGGTACCTATAACCAGGGGTGAGACCCGTGCCCTTACCAGTGGAAACCTGTTGCTGGTCAGATATAAGGACAAGAGGGATGTCCTTGTACTGTCCACAATTCACGGTAACGGCATCACCCCTGTCCCTGTGCGAGGTACCGCGGCAACGGTCCTCAAGCCCGATTGTATCGTCGACTACAATCAGTATATAGGAGGAGTTGATCTCTCTGATCAAGTCCTCAAGCCATATAATGCCATGTGCAAAACCCGGGCATGGTACAAAAAAGTTGCGGTCTACTTGGTACAGGTTGCCTTGTACAACCCTTTTGTGCTGTCATGGAGCGCTGGCGCAGGGAAATTCCTCCAGTTCTATGACGCAGTCCTCAAGGCTCTGATCTTTTCTGACCGGGAAATAGCAGGCCGGGGTACCTTGGGAACTGGAGTCGCCCGGATCGTCCCTGGCCAACACTTTCCAGGTGTGGTCCCCATATTTGAAAGAAGGGACCGTCCCAAAAAAAGTGCAGAGTGTGTAACAGGAGGGCAGGGGAGGGTTGGCAGCCTTAGTCCTGGGGGGCAAACCCAGTCAAGTGGCCCATTTTAGCCCTGCCCATTATTAAAAGCCCCTCCTACATATAATAGGCCACTCCCAACAAACACTGTACCACTGACATTCTATAGTTGAGGCCTGTCTCTACACACCATACGGAGAGGGGGGCCTGTCCTGGCTGCACTGCCTGCTTCACATTATACAATAAACAACAGGCTACAACCAGGAAGCTTTTCCGCTCTGTCCCCCCCCCCAGATCCTGCTCAAGGCCTGTGGTTCCCCCCACCATCTGCCACCCGCCCGTGGCCTGTTGCCCGCTTTGGCCGTCCTCACCCAGCTCTGAATCCTCCTTCTGCAAATGGCAGGGGGATGAGCCGGAGCATCTCCTCTTCTACATAGCGCCACATACCTCTTACATCCATCTCTTTCTTTATCTTCTCCATTCAGACCAGACCGCCATGATGATTTTTCAGCCATCTCCCGTCTCTGCAGATATTGACAAACAGAAATTAGTTTCCCACATTTCCATCATCTTCACATCTTCTGAACACCCTTTCCTGCCACCCACAATACTATACTGCAGAAACAGTCCCCCTGGAAATACTACTACCTCACAGATAGTGTCCCCCTTCAACAATTATTGGCACACAGTGCTCTAAAAAATTACTGCACCCAGACACTAATAGTATAAAGATAATGTCCCCCAAAAATATTTGTGCTAAGCTGATATTATGCCAGGGTTCCCCCCAAAGTAACAGTGCTCCCCAAAATCCCACCAATAGAAATAATTCTCTGCCAGAGCACACTTAGTAATAGTAATAGTGCCCCTATAGTGCCCATACTAGTAATTAGTAGTAGTAATAATGCCCCTATAGTGCCCATACTAGTAATTATGTTCCTCATAGCCCCCCAGTAGTAGTAAAGCTCCGCATAATACCTCCTAGTAGTAATAATTCTCCCTATATTATGACAGTATCATGAAATACTCCTGCTTAGTGCCCGCAGTTGAGCTAATGTCCCCATAATGTATGCCAGTATAAAATACCCCTATATAGTGCCCAGTAAATGCCCTTATAGTGCTCCTCTCCCCCTTCCCCATAGTGTCCCCCATAATATGCCAGTAAAAAAAATGTCCCTTCTTAGTGCCCCCAGCAGATGCTCCTATAGTGCTCCTTTCCCCAGCAGTGATGTGATGCAGGCCTCTTCCGGACTGTGTCCCCCGCTGTGTGCTGCCCGGCTCAGGCGGTGTGATGATAATGACGTTACTGCGCCGCCTGAGCCAGCCTATCAGAAGAACAGGGAAGGAAGACGCCTCTCCCTCCCCTGCTGCAGCACAGGCATCTGTATCGCTGTCCTGAAGACGGCGATACAGATGAATATGGAGATGAGCGCTTCCACAATGGAAGCGCTCATCTCCTACTGCCCCCCCCCCCCCCACCGCTGCTGGCAACTAGAACCTGAGGAATTTAAAAGCGTTAAAAACGGCCCAGTGGCCGTTTTTGGCATGCTTTAGGCCTCGTTCACACTTCAGTGTTTGGTCAGTGATTTCCATCAGTGATTTGTGAGCCCAAACCAGGTGCAACTCTAAACACAAAACAGGAGCAGATCTTTCCCTTCTACCTCATGTCTGTGGAGGCTCCACTTCTGGTTTTGGCTCACAAATCACTGATGGAAATCACTGACCAAACACTGAAGTGTGAACGAGGCCTTAGGGTGGCCTGGGGGGGCAATTGTCTCCCTTCCCCCCTTCCCAGCCCTCCCCTGCAGGAGGGGGATACGGAAGGACACCTCCACTCAGTGTGACACGTGCCCCGATCATTCGGGCCTCTGCATTGACGGTTGCTTCAGGGAGTACCACACTTCCATGGAGTACTAAATTTATAATCCCCTTCCCCAATTTTAATTCCATTTAGCCACTGACAATCGGAAAAAAAACTATGGTTCTCAGACTTGACAAAATACTTTTTTTTTTTTTTATATTATTTTGTAAAACTAAAATAAATGCAAAAAGTAGACATATTATTGCCACGTCCGTAAGAATCTGCTCTATAAAAATACCCCATGACCTAACACCTCAGATGAACACGGTCAAAAAAATTAAATAAAAATGGTGCAAAAAAAGGCAAGCGATGAAAAAGTCATATGCCCCCCAACATAGTGCCAATAAAAACGTCCTCTCATCCTGCAAAAAATGAGTCCCTACCTAAGATAATCGGCTAAAAACAAAAATAAAAAAAAACTGACTCAGACTATGGAGATACTAAGATTTTTTTTTGTTTATAAAAGGATAATATAGTGTAAAACCTATGTATGGGAGACATATTAGGTAGCGCCGTGTCCGTAAGAATCTGCTCTATAAAAATACCCCATGACCTAACCCCTCAGATGAACACGGTCAAAAAAATAAATAAAAACGGTGCCAAAAAAAGTTTTTTTTTTTTGTCACCTTACATCACAAAAAGTGTAATAGCAAGCAATCAAAAAGTGCCAATTAAACCGCCCTCTCCTCTCGCAAAAAATGAGCCCCTATCTAAGATAATTGGCTAAAAACAATTAAAAAAAACTGACCCTTAGACTATGGAGATACTAAAATGTTTTTTTTTGTTTGCTTATAAAAGGATAATATAGTGTAAAACTTAAAAGAATTAAAAAAATGAGACATATTAAGTATAGCTGCTTCCGTAAGAATCTGCTCTAGAAAAATGCCCCATTACATAACCCCTCAGATGAACAAATTAAATAAAAAAAGTCAAAAAAATTATATAAAAATGGTGCCAAAACAGCTATTTTTGGCAAATTTTCCATTTAAATCAGTTTTTTCCAGTAACAAAGCAAGGGTTAACAGCCAAACAAAACTTAATATTTATTACCCTGATTCTGCAGTTTACAGAAACGGCAGGGTGCAGAAGGAAAGGAATGCCATATGGTTTCTGGAAGGCAGATTTTGATGGCCTTTTTTTGGGGCACCATGTCCCATTTGAAGAATCCCCGATGCACCCCTAGAGTAGAAACTCCATAAAAGTGACCCCATCTAAGAAACTACACCCCTTAAAATATTCTAAACTGATTTTACAAACTTTATATACCCTTTAGGTGTTCCTCAACAGTTTATGGCAAATGGAGATGACATTTCTGAATTTCTATTTGTTGGTTACCGTGCCTCACAAAAATGTAATATAGAGCAACCAAAAATCATATGTACCATAAAAATAGTCCCAACAATACTGCCACCTTATCCCATAGTTTCCAAAAAGGGGTCACTTTTAATGTCGTTTCTACTTTAGGGATGCATCAGGGGGGCTTCAAATGGGACATGGTGTAAATAAACCAGTCCAACAAAATCTGCCTTCCAAAAACCACACGGCGCTCCTTTCCCTCTATGCCCTACCGTGTGCCCGTACAGTAGTTTACGACCACATATGGGGTGTTTCTGCAAACTACAGAATCAGGGCAATAAACACTGAGTTTTGTTTGGCTGTTAACCCTTGCTTTGTTACTGGAAAAAATTTATTAAAATTGAAAATTTTCCCAAAATTTAGAATTCTGAAATTTCATCTCCATTTGCCAAAAACTCTTGTGGAACACCTAAAGGGTTTAGGACGTTAATGGACCCTCATGTCAAACTCCCGAACCTTTTTAAATGGCTAGAGTCATATGGTAGGCTCTCAGGGTATAAGGTGAATACGAGGCCCTGCCGCTCAACCATCCCCTTGATAGACTAGCGATCTTAAAAGCTAACTTTCACTTTAAATGGAGTGAGAACTCTATACTCTATCTGGGTGTTAATCTTACCAATATGTACTCCTCCTTATATGCCAACAATTTCCCGGCGGTCTTCAAGGACCTTAAAGCCCTTATGAACAAGTGGATGTCACTACCGATATCTTTTCTTGGCCGCATAGCGTGCTCTAGCCTTACCGCATTTAGGTCGCAAGGCGGATTTGGCGGTACCTGATATTGCAAAGTATTATTGGGCTACACACCTTAGGAGGCTTCCGGCCTGGTCTGCACTTTTGGCATATTCTAGATGGGTTGAGAGAAAAATGATGGATAGCCCCCATACACCCCAACTCTCTATTATGGTCACGCCTACCAGAAGCACCTTTTACCAAAATTACTAGGTCCTATGGCCCTCACATATAACGTTTGGAGAAATTGCAAACAACGCTTTTCCTTGGTCTCTGAAAAATCATCTGTGACGGTATCATCCGTGTCCCTTCTTCCCTTGAAATAGCACAGCCAAATAATCCACAGAGAAATAAATCGCTGGTATCGCCAGTATTGCCAAATAAGTCCATACATGAGCCAAAGCTGAATGCTGGTACAAGACTTTACTGGAAGCAACACAGGCATTCAGAACTACACTTTCTTTTCTGCCCAAAACCGATCCTACACGGTCTTTTGTCCTGGAGACAATTGAGAAGTGATCCACTTATCTCCCAGGGACAGAGACCAGACTTCATTAGCCACATGGTAGCAAAAAACAGCAAAATACATGAACTTACACTCACCTAAAGAATTATTAGGAACACCATACTAATACGGTGTTGGACCCCCTTTTGCCTTCAGAACTGCCTTAATTCTACGTGGCATTGATTCAACAAGGTGCTGATAGCATTCTTTAGAAATGTTGGCCCATATTGATAGGATAGCATCTTGCAGTTGATGGAGATTTGAGGGATGCACATCCAGGGCACGAAGCTCCCATCCCACCACATCCCAAAGATGCTCTATTGGGTTGAGATCTGGTGACTGTGGGGGCCATTTTAGTACAGTGAACTCATTGTCATGTTCAAGAAACCAATTTGAAATGATTTGAGCTTTGTGACATGGTGCATTATCCTGCTGAAAGTAGCCATCTGAGGATGGGTACATGGTGGTCATAAAGGGATGGACATGGTCAGAAACAATGCTCAGGTAGCCCGTGGCATTTAAACGATGGCCAATTGGCATTAAGGGGCCTAAAGTATGCACAGAAAACATCCCCCACATCATTACACTACCACCACCAGCCTGCACAGGGGTAACAAGGCATGATGGATACATGTTCTCATTCTGTTTATGCCAAATTCGGACTCTACCGGTGGGGTCTTCTGCTGTTGTAGCCCACCTTTCTGTCCCATTTTGATATTCAGTTTGGAGTTCAGGAGATTGTCTTGACCAGGACCACAACCCTACATGCATTGAAGCAACTGCCATGTGATTGGTTGACTAGATAATCGCATTAATGAGAAATAGAACAGGTGTTCCTAATAATTCTTTAGGTGAGTGTATATAACTATGCAGCTATTACATAAAACAGGTACATTCAACATAAGACCATAATCACATGGTAAGAGGCTGGCAAGTAGTCCTCTCCAAGTACTCGTAGCAAACTCAAAAGAGGGGGATTTGTCACATATCTTCCCTTTGGGGTTAAGACTAAACAGGTATCTGACCTCCTGTCGGTCAGTACCTAGATTAGTCGGGAAGCCCACCCACAAGGGACAGTGCTGGTCTGTAGGTCCCAGGTTGTGGTGAAACAGTTCAGCATCCTCAGTATCCCTGGTGCAGCTAGGCAAACTGCTGGGGCTACTTGGGGGACAGCGGTCAGCGGCGTTCTGCACTGATGCCAGCACTTCTGCTGGGGTGAGGGGGGTGCAAGCCAGCCCTGTAACAAGGGGGTCGGTGGAGCAGAGGTTAGCAGCGCTCTGCCCTGATGCCAGCTCTTCCGCTGGGAAGGGATCAGTGGGTATCGCAGGCTCATCCCCTGCCCCCAGAACTCAGTTGGGAAGTAGCTGGGAAGGGGAGGGCTCGCTTACCTCCTCCTCATGGTATCCCTGCGGAGATGGTTGGGGATCTGGACCGACTGTCCAGCATCCCTGTAGGACTGGCACCGAGCCCGCGGTCTTATCTGCGCCCGTGTAGTGGGGTTTTTGTTCCCCTTTTCCCGGTATCCCTGACTGCTGTTGGAAGGTGAGGCTGGTTGCCTCTCCTCCCCAGCACTCTGGTTGCTGTAGGGCAGAGGGACCCAGCATCTCCTCCCCCTGGAACTCAGGTTGCCGCTGGGGAGAGAGACCGGTTGTCTCCTCTCCCTGTGATATGAACTTCCGCTGGAGATCTGGGCAGGCGGCCCAGCATCCCTGTAGGGCCGGTAGAGAGACCCCGGTACCATCTCCACCTGCCGTCTGTGGGTCCTCCCAGGACCAGTCTATGAGGTTGCTCACCTCTGAGGTTGGTTGGGCAATCCTCTGGGCTGAGGGATGGTGGTTGAGCTAGGTTAAACAGTTGACGGTAGCTCTGCTCCAGCTCCCACTCCACGGTGACTAGATGCATCAGGTCTGGCCCAAGGTCATCCGCTCGGGGAAGGTCCAGCATGGTTTCCCTGATGTCGTGGATGTCCCAGAACCGACATTCTGTGGGGCATCCAAAGTCATCTCCCTCCTCAAAGGCTTCCCACAGTAAGCCCGGACCATTATAATCCTCTCCCTCTGGCAGATAGTGGTTAGTCATCCATGGGTTGCGCTAGGTGGTATACCACTTTAGTGCCCGCTATGCTTTGTCCAGCCACAACTCCTCCCGAATCAGGTTCCACAGTTTCGTCACCCACTCAGCAAAGGGTTGTTTTGCTAGGAAGGGTGACCGCAGGGCCACGAGTACCTGGAACCTCTGTTCCTCACTGGGAAGGCTCTCTCTCCGCCGCCGCTGTACCTCCTCTAAGGCCTCATACCACAGACCCTTTCGAGTGGCATCTCTATAGTCCAGTATACCCTCCTCTGATACAGGCCCATCCAGTTGGGCCAAGTAATGCTGCAACCTCCAGCAAAACTCCTCTTGCAGTATTCCCTTCTTCCCTTGAAATAGCACAGCCAAATAATCCACAGAGCAATAAATCGCTATTATCACTAGTATCGCTGGTATCGCCAAATAATTCCATACATGAGCCAAAGCTGAATGCTGGAACAAGATTTTACTGGAAGTAACACAGGCATTCAGAACTACACTTTCTTTTCTGCCGAAAACCAGTTCTACACAGTCTTTTGTCCTGGAGACAATTGAGAAGTGATCCACTTATCTCCCAGGGACAGAGGCCAGACTTCATTAGCCACATGGTAGCAAAAGACAGCAAAATACATGAAGTTATTTAACTATGCTATTTAACTATGCAGCTATTACATAAAACAGGTACATTCAACATGGGACCGTAATCACATGGTAAGAGGCTGGCAAGTAGTCCTCTCCAAGTAATCGTGGCACACTCATAAGAGGGGGATTTGTCACATCATCCATGACTTTTTTTTTCTATTTAACCCACAGATCCCAATGAGCGTGGAGCCATTTTTTTAAAAAACCTTGGTTTACTAATAAATTATTCAGGTTTGTGGATATTGTCGACTATAGAACCCTGCGAATATTACCATGGGAAAGTCTTAAAGGGAACCTGTCATGTGGATATTTGATTATAATGTAACTAATTATATACAATCATTAACTACTAAAAAGTACCTTAGATGTATTCACTTACTGGTGTGACAGATGGTTACCTCATAATATACACTACGTGCAGAATTATTAGGCAAATGAGTATTTTGACCACATCATCCTCTTTATGCATGTTGTCTTACTCCAAGCTGTATAGGCTCAAAAGCCTACTACCAATTAAGCATATTAGGTGATGTGCATCTCTGTAATGAGAAGGGGTGTGGTCTAATGACATCAACACCCTATATCAGGTGTGGATAATTGTTAGGCAACTTCCTTTCCTTTGGCAAAATGGGTCAAAAGAAGGACTTGACAGGCTCAGAAAAGTCAAAAATAGTGAGATATCTTACAGAGGGATGCAGCACTCTTAAAATTGCAAAGCTTCTGAAGCGTGATCATCGAACAATCAAGCGTTTCATTCAAAATAGTCAACAGGGTCGCAAGAAGCGTGTGGAAAAACCAAGGCGCAAAATAACTGCCCATGAACTGAGAAAAGTCAAGCGTGCAGCTGCCAAGATGCCACTTGCCACCAGTTTAGCCATATTTCAGAGCTGCAACATCACTGGAGTGCCCAAAAGCACAAGGTGTGCAATACTCAGATACATGGCCAAGGTAAGAAAGGCTAAAAGACACACAAGACCACTGAACAAGACACACAAGCTGAAACGTCAAGACTGGGCCAAGAAATATCTCAAGACTGATTTTTCTAAGGTTTTATGGACTGATGAAATGAGAGTGAGTCTTGATGGGCCAGATGGCTGGATTGGTAAAGGGCAGAGAGCTCCAGTCCGACTCAGACGCCAGCAAGGTGGAGGTGGAGTACTGGTTTGGGCTGGTATCATCAAAGATGAGCTTGTGGGGCCTTTTTGGGTTGAGGATGGAGTCAAGCTCAACTCCCAGTCCTACTGCCAGTTTCTGGAAGACACCTTCTTCAAGCAGTGGTACAGGAAGAAGTCTGCAAGGTAAGAAAAACATGATTTTCATGCAGGACAATGCTCCATCACACGGGTCCAAGTACTCCACAATGTGGCTGGCCAGAAAGGGTATAAAAGAAGAAAATCTAATGACATGGCCTCCTTGTTCACCTGATCTGAACCCCATTGAGAACCTGTGGTCCATCATCAAATGTGAGATTTACAAGGAGGGAAAACAGTACACCTCTCTGAACAGTGTTTGGGAGGCTGTGGTTGCTGCTGCACGCAATGTTGATGGTGAACAGATCAAAACACTGACAGAATCCATGGATGGCAGGCTTTTGAGTGTCCTTGCAAAGAAAGGTGGCTATATTGGTCACTGATTTGTTTTTGTTTTGTTTTTGAATGTCAGAAATGTATATTTGTGAATGTTGAGATGTTATATTGGTTTCACTGGTAAAAATAAATAATTGAAATGGGTATATATTTGTTTTTTGTTAAGTTGCTTAATAATTATGTACAGTAATAGTCACCTGCACACACAAATATCCCCCTAAAATAGCTAAAACTAAAAACAAACTAAAAACTACTTCCAAAAATATTCAGCTTTGATATTAATGAGTTTTTTGGGTTCATTGAGAACATGGTTGTTGTTCAATAATAAAATTAATCCTCAAAAATACAACTTGCCTAATAATTCTGCACTCCCTGTACACACAAAGATGCCCCATGCCGCATGCTAATTTCCCTGATTCGAGTCCGGCGTGATGTCATTGAGTCCAGCGCATATTTAATTCAGAGCTATAGCCACTCCCCTGCCCACCTGCTGCTGATTCATATGAAAACAAACTGTCATTCAGCAGCAGGTGGGCGGGGAGAGTCAGGAGCTCATAAATATTCACGACTCATCAATTTCAGCTGGAGCTTTGCAATACAAGATGTTGGCAGATTGACTGGGTCAATTAAAGAAAGTGACCCGGCATTTTGCTAAGAGAATCAGTCACTTATTTATGTTGCCCTTAGTTAGGACACCATAAAACTGGTGACATGTTCCCTTTAAATCCTCATTCAATTTGCCGGATTCCACCAATTTTCATCATACCCAATTACAACACTTTCTCCATACCTTATACAGTCCCAGGTGTCCAAACCTACTGCATTTGAAAAACTGTGTAAGCTGTCGGACACTACAAAGGGACTGATATCTGATATATATGTTATCTTATCTTCTCCCCCTTCTCCTACACTTGTTAGACATGCGTATATGACTAAATGGGGAAAAAATATGAATCGTACTATCTCGGCTGGTGAATGGGGAATGATCTGGAATAGGACGGCAATGACTTCCTCCTGCATTACTCATGGGGAAAACTCATACAAGGTATTGATGTTTTGGTACCACACTCTGCAGCTGCTGAGACATCTTAATTCCAATGTTTCAGACAGATGTTGGCGATGTGGATCGGGATTTGGAACTCATATTCACATTTTTGGGAATGCTCCCTGATACGCCCCTTCTGGTACAAGACATTCTCTTCCAACTTCTCAATATTAGATTTCCATTGGACCCTTTTTTTTTTCTATTGAACATGCCTCATATCCCGTTGAAAAGGCACTTCTTAAGACTAACTTTGCACATTTTGACAGCCGCCAGGGTCTGATTGCGAGCTTTTGGAAGAGATCTGTACAACCTGTACAGGTTGATCTTATTGCTAGTATTGCTGAGGTTAGAAAAATGGAACATCTAGCAGCCATACTGGCTAATCAGACTGATCGATTTGAGAAAGTATGGCAATTATGGGATGATTTTTTTTACTCACACTCTTAAACATTAATGGTACCAGTCTCCTATCCCTCCTTCCTTACCTCCTTTGTCTTGTGGTGTCTTCCCCTTTTGTACGAGTTTACTGTTTATATGACTCTTTAGTGACAAACATCACTAACATATGGTATACTTTACTATATTTTGCTAAATAGATCTTGGTTCATGTATCTTGCAAATATTCAACTGCTATCTTTATTGCTATTGGATGTATATCCCTTCTTTGATAATCTATGCATTTAATGGACAAATGTTTGCTTCTATTGGTGTATTACTGTATTATATAAAATACTTTAATAAAAAGATAATTACAAAAAAAAATCAGTTTTGAATACCTTGAGGGGTGTAGTTTCTTAGATGGGGTCACTTTTATGTAGTTTCTACTCTAGGGGTGCATCAGGGGTTCTTCAAATGGGACATGGTGCCAATAAAAAAGGCTGTCAAAATCTGCCTTCCAGAAACCACATGGCGTTCCGACATCAGTTTACGACCAAATTTGGGGTGTTTCTGCAAACCACAGAATCAGGGCAATAAATATTGAGTTTTGTTTGGCTGTTAACCTTTGCTTTGATACTGGAAAAAATTGATTAAAATAGAAAATTTGCCAAAAAATAGAAATTCAGAAATTTTATCTCTATTTGCCATTAACTCTTGTGGAACACCTAAAGGGTTAACGACGTTTGTAAAATCAGTTTTAAATACCTTGAGGGGTGTAGTTTCTAGAATGGAGTAGTTTTTGGTGGTTTCTATTATGTAAGCCTCACAAAGTGACTTCAGACCTGAACTGGTCCTTAAAAAGTGTGTTTTTGAAAATTTCTGAAAGTCTTCTAAGCCTTGTAACTTCCCCAAAAAATAAAATGTAATTCCCTAAATGATCCAAACATGAAGTAGACATATGGGGAATGTAAACTAATAACTATTTTTGTAGGTATTACTATGTATTATAGAAGTAGAGAAATTGAAACTTGGAAATTTGCAAATTCTTGCATACTTTTGGTAAATTTTGTATTTTTTATAAATAAAAATGATTTTTTTTTTACTCCATTTTACCAGTGTCATGAAGTACAATATGTGACAAAAAACTATCTCAGAATGGCTTGGATAAGTCAAAGCGTTTTAAAGTTATCACCACATAAAGTGACACTGGTCAGATTTGCAAAAAATGGCCTGGTCCTTAAGGTGAAAAAGAGCCCGGTCCCTAAGGGGTTAAAAAATGTTTTTTGAATTTTTTTTGAAAATTTTAAAAATTGCTTCTAAAATTCTAACCCTTCTAACGTCCTACATAAATAAAATGTAATTTATACAATGATGTCAACATAAAGTAGACATATTGGGAATGATGACTGATAACTATTTTATGAGGCATTACTGTCTGTATTAAAAGTAGAAAAATTAAAATTTGCAAAATTGTGAATTTTTCTGAATTTTGGGTAAATTTGTGATTTTTTTTAATAAATAAAGGTTAAATACAGTACAGACCAAAAGTTTGGACACACCTTCTCATTCAAAGAGTTTTCTTTATTTTCATCAAAACTATGAATTAACACATGTGGGATTATATACATAACAAAAACGTAATATTCTATGTCATATTCTATGTTCTTTAAAGTAGCCACATTTTGCTTTGATTACTGCTTCTCACACTCTTGGCATTCTCTTGATGAGCTTCAAGAGGTAGTCACCTGAAATGGTTTTCACTTCACAGGTGTGTCCTGTCAGGTTTAATAAGTGGGATTTCTTGCCTTATAAATGGGGTTGGGACCATCAGTTGCATTGTGGAGAAGTCAGGTGGATACAGAGCTGATAGTCCTACTGAATAGACTGTTAGAATTTGTATTATCGCAAGGAAAAAGCAGCTAAAAGTAAATAAAAACGAGTGGCCATCATTACTTTAAAAAATGAAGGTCAGTCAGTCCGAAAAATTGGGAAAACTTTGAAAGTGTCCCCAAGTGCAGTCACAATAACCATCAAGCGCTACAAAGAAACTGGCTCACATGCGGACCGCCCCAGGAAAGGAAGACCAAGAGTCACCTCTGCTGCGGAGGATAAGTCACCAGCCCCAGAAATCGCAGGTTAACAGCAGCTCAGATAAGAGACCAGGTCAATGCCACACAGAGTTCTAGCAGCAGACACATCTCTAGAACAACTGTTAAGAGGAGACTGTGTGAATCAGGCCTTCATGGTAGAATATCTGCTAGGAAACCATTGCTAAGGACAGGCAACAAGCAGAAGAGACTTGTTTGGGCTACAGAACACAAGGAATGGACATTAGACCAGTGGAAATCTGTGCTTTGGTCTGATGAGTCCAAGTTTGAGATCTTTGGTTCTAACCACCCTATCTTTGTGCGACGCAGAAAAGGTGAATGGATGGACTCTACATGCCTGGTTCCCACCGTGAAGCATGGAGAAGGAGGTGTGATGGTGTGGGGGTGCTTTGCTGGTGACACTGTTGGGGATTTATTCTAAATTGAAAGCATACTGAACCAGCATGGCTACCACAGCATCTTGCAGCAGCATGCTATTCCATCCGGTTTGCGTTTAGTTGGACCATCATTTATTTTTCAACAGGACAATGACCCCAAACACACCTCCAGGCTGTGTAAGGGCTATTTGACCATGAAGGAGAGTGATGGGGTTCTGCGCCAGATGACCTGGCCTCCACAGTCACCGGACCTGAACCCAATCGAGATTGTTTGGGGTGAGCTGGACCGCAGAGTGAAGGCAAAAGGGCCAACAAGTGCTAAGCATCTGTGGGAACTCCTTCAAGACTGTTGGAAGACCATTTCAGGTGACTACCTCTTGAAGCTCATCAAGAGAATGCCAAGAGTGTGCAAAGCAGTAATCAAAGCAAAAGGTGGCTACTTTGAAGAACCTAGAATATGACATATTTTCAGTTGTTTCACACTTTTTTTGTTATGTATATAATTCCACATGTGTTAATTCATAGTTTTGGTGCCTTCAGTGTGAATCTACAATTTTCATAGTCATGAAAATAAAGAAAACTCTTTGAATGAGGAGGTGTGTCCAAACCTTTGGTCTGTACTGTATATTGACTCAAATTTACCACTGTCATGAAGTACAATGTGTCACGAGAAAACCATCTCAGAATGGCCTGGATAAGTAAAAGCATTCCACACATAAATTGACACATGTCATATTTGAAAAAAATGGCCTGGTCAGGAAGGTGAAAACTGGCCCGGGTTAGAAGGGTTTAAAACTCTCATACTGAAATCATCACAATTGTGCGTGGGATTATTCTTGAACTTGCAGACAAGAATAGACATTTATATCATAGGGCAGGATATTCCGATCTGCAAAATGTGGATCACACACGGCCGGTATCCTTGTTTTTCGGATTCACTATTTGCAGACTGCAAAAACGGATATGGTCATGTGAATGGGCCTTTATCCTGCATTTTTATAGACTTTATTGTTCTTATTGTCAGTTTTATCCGAACTTAGCTTCAGGATGGGTGGAGACTAACTGTCATGTCTCTCATACACAGCAAACGAACGATACAGATTGTGTCCGGATCTGTTCAGTAAAAAACTGAAATGCAGTCAGTTTTGTTTGTGATTGCATTTAGTGTTTCAGTTTTGTCTGCATGGGTGCAATCAGTTTTGATGTGTTTTTCTCACACGTGAAAAAAAACTAAAGTATTTCAAACAACATCATCAACAACCATCAGTTTTATTCACTTCTACGGGATCAGGGCTGCATGAAAAACACAGAATATAGAAAATGCTACGATTTTCACATAACGCACATATGATGAGTGAAAATTAATGTGTACACATACCAATAGAACTTAATGGGTCAGGATTCAGTGCGGGTGCAATGTGTTCAATTCACACATTGCACCTGTGAGGAAAACTCGCTTGTGTGAAAGGGGTCTTAGGCTACCTTCACATACAGTGCATCAGTGGTGCCTGGCCAGTTGGTTTATGCTGGAGCCGGCTCAAACTAATAAATGTGAACTGCACTTCTACGCACAGCTCTGGTGTCTGTACACTGATAGCGCCAGAAATAAAAATATGCAGCATTTTTCTGTTTGGCGCTATTTTACATCCAGCATTAGAACTGATGCGGAAGATATACAGTGCCTTGCAAAAGTATTCCCCCCCCCCCCCTTATTATTTATATTTTGGTGCCTCACAACCTGGAATTAACATGGATTGTTTGAGGATTTGCATAATTTAATTTACAGAACATACCCACAACTTTGAAGATTTTTTATTGTGAAGCAAACTACAAATGGGACAAAATAACAGAAAAAGTCAATGTGCATAACTATTCACCCCCCTAAAGTTAATACTTTGTAGAGCCACCTTTTGCTGCAATCACAGCTCCAAGTCACTTTGGATAAGTTTCTATGAGCTTGCCACTGGGATTTTTGCCCATTCCTTCTTGTAAAACTGCTCCAGCTCCTTCAAGTTGGATGGTTTGCGCTTGTGAACAGCAATCTTTAAGTCTGACCACAGATTTTCTATTGGATTGAGATATGGTCTTTGACTAGGCCATGTTTCCCCTTGAACCACTCAAATGTTGCTTTACCAGTGTATTTGGGGTCATTATCCTGCTGGAAGGTGAACCTCCGTCCCAGCCTCAAATCACGCACAGAGTGGTACAGGTTTTGCTCAAGAATATCCCTGTATTTAGCACCATCCATCTTTCCCTCATCTCTGACCAGTTTCCCAGTCCCATCTTCCCAGCATGATGCTGCCACCACCATGTCTCACTGTGGGGATGGTGTTCTTTAGGTGATGTGATGTGTTGGGTTTGCGCCAGACATAGCGTTTTCTTTAATGGCCGAAAAGTACAATTTTAGTCTCATCAGACCAGAGCATCTTCCTCCATACTGTCACGGCGGACAGGATCTCAGATACACAGACAACCAAATACACAAGTGTCTAGGCTAGATGCTGGGGACAGGTCCTTGATGGTAGGAATGAAGTGCCCTCGTGCCTGGACTGCAAACACCCTAGAATCCCTGAGATGGTGAAAGACACACCAATAGCCTAGACCGCAGAAGACACACAAATAGCCTAGACCGCAAACAACACAAACAGAAACCAAACTTATCTGAGCTGGAACAGACAATCTTTCCTTCCTTGAATCCAAGGCCAGACAGAATTCTATAACCTGCACGGCCTTCTGGGATTGAAGGTAATTTAAGCCAATGACCCCACAGAGCACCTGAAGGAAGGCGGATTCAGCATGATTCCAAAACAAACAAAGGTTAGACACGTGCTGCCAATCTGACAGGCCTCTGCACACCGTCCGAGCAGGGCATGACAGTACCCCCCTTCTACGGGTGACATCTGGGCACCCCGGACCAACCTTATCCGGGTGGGCTCTGTGAAAAGCCCTAACTAGTCGGCTGGTGTTGACCTCCAGTGCCGAAACCCACATCCTCTCTTCGGGGCCGTATCCCCTCCAGTGTACAAGGTACTGAAGGGAACCCCGAAGAACTCTAGGGTCAAGAATTCTGGAGATCTCGAACTCTACATTCCCATTGACCAGAACAGGAGGAGGGGGCAATGGCGATGGTTCCACTGGTCTCACATATTTTTTCAATAAAGATCTATGGAAGACATCATGGATCCTCCAAGTCTGCGGAAGATCCAGTCGAAACGCTACTGGATTGCTCAGCGCAGATATTTTGTACGGGCCGATAAATCTTGGACCCAGTTTCCAAGATGGCACTCTCAATTTAATGCTTTTAGTGGACAACCACACCAGATCACCCACACACAGGTCCGGACCAATCACACGTCTCCTGTCAGCCATTCGCTTATATCTCTCACCCATCGTCTTCAAATTCCCTTGTATGCTCCGCCAGATAGAGGATAAGGTAGAAGAAAACCTTTCCTCCTCTGGCATCCCAGAGGAACTAGTCCCAGAAAAGGTACCAAACTGAGGATGAAAACCATATGCGCTAAAAAATGGCGACTTACCCATGGATTCCTGTCTACGGTTATTCAAAGCAAACTCTGCTAAAGGCAGGAATGAGGACCAGTCCTCCTGATTCTCCGCCACAAAGCACCTCAAGTAGGTCTCCAAGTTCTGATTAGTACCCTCCTTCTGTCCATTCGACTGCGGATGGAAAACCCGAAGAGAATGAAAGTTGAATGCCAAGCCGAGAGCAGAACGCCCTCCATAACCTGGAGACAAACTGCGTGCCCCTATCAGAAACCACATCCAAAGGAATACCATGCAATCTCACTATATTGTCAACAAAAATTTGCGCGAGAGTCTTGGCATTAGGCAGACTAGTTAGAGTCATCTTGCTAAAACGATCAACTACCACCAAAATTACTGTTTTCCCAGAGGAACTCGGCAGATCCGTAATAAAGTCCATGGACAAGTGCGTCCAAGGACGAGACAGAATAGATAAAGGAAGGAGCGAACCAGCCGGTCGAGTATGAGCAACCTTAGATCGTGCACAGGTCTCACAAGCTGCCACATAATCCTCAATGCTCCTACGTAACCTGGGCCACCAGAACCTACGGGACACAAGGTCACAGGTGGACTTACCACCAGGATGTCCAGCAAGGACAGTATCGTGATGTTCCTTGAAAACCTTGTATCGCAGTTCTTCGGGAACAAACAACCTCCCTGGGGGACAGGAACCAGGAGCCCCCTCCTGGGCTCCCAACACCTCCATCTCCAATTCGGGATACAGAACATAAACCACAACCCCGTCAGCCAAAATCGGAGCAGGATCCTCTGAATCACCTCCCCCAGGAAAACTGCGAGACAACGCATCTGCCTTGATGTTTTTGACCCCCGGACGAAAAGTAACAACAAAATTGAACCTGGTAAAAAACAGTGACCATCTGGCCTGTCTAGGGTTCAGACGCTTGGCAGATTGCAGGTAAGCCAAATTCTTATGATCCGTATAAACAGTAACGGGGTGAGAAGCCCCCTCCAACCAGTGACGCCATTCCTCAAAGGCCAACTTTACAGCCAGCAACTCTCTATCTCCCACATCATAGTTCCTCTCGGTGACCGAGAGCTTTTTGGAAAAGAAAGCACACGGGACCCATTTGCCATAAGAACCCTGCGACAGCACAGCTCCCAGCCCCACTTCTGATGCATCCACCTCCACCACGAATGGTTGAGACACATAGGGCTGCACCAGAATGGGAGCAGACGCAAAACACTCATTAATAGTCGAAAAGGCCTGCAATGCCTCCTCCGACCAAACAGAGATCAGTCAGAGGTTTAACAATGGTGGAATAGTTTAGAATACATTTTCTATAATAGTTAGTAAACCCCAAAAACCGCATCAAAGCTTTCTGATTCTCTGTTCGATCCCATTCCAGAACTGCCCAGACTTTTTCGGGGTCCATACGAAAACCAGAGTCGGAAAACAGATATCCCAAAAACGGAAGCTCCTGCACAGAAAACACACATTTTTCCAATTTGGCATATAACTTATTCTTCTGAAGGATCGTCAAAACCTGTCTGACATGATCCTGATGGGTCTTCAGATGAGGAGAGTAAATTAAAATGTAATCTAAGTAAACTACCACGAACCTCCCCACCAAGTGATGAAAAATGTCATTGACGAATCGCTGAAATACCGCTGGCGCGTTCGTCAACCCAAAAGGCATAACCAGTTCTCAAAATGACCCTCATGCATATTGAAGGCCGTCTTCCACTCATCCCCTTCCTTGATTCTGATCAGATTGTAGGCCCCTCTCAAATCCAACTTGGAAAACACCCTGGCACCAACAATCTGATCAAAAAGGTCGGAGATCAAAGGAAGGTGATACGGATCCCGGACCGTAATACGGTTCAATTCCGAAAAATCCAAACACGGTCTCAGTGATCCATCCTTTTTCTTGACAAAGAAAAAACCTAATGCCACCGGAGACTTAGATGGCCTAATATGACCTTTTGCCAAACTCTCGGCGATATACTTTCTCATGACCTCTCTTTCAGGTTGGGAAAGATTGTAAAGGCGAGACTTTGGCAACTTAGCTCCTGGGATGAGATTAACTGGACAATCATAGTCACGATGAGGGGGCAATTCCTGGGTCCCACCCTCCGAAAAGACATCCGCAAAGTTTGAGAGATATTGAGGTAGAACCGCAGTGGACACCCCAGAGATAGATGTGCCAAGACAATTCTCCGAACAAAATTCTCCCCAACCAATAATTTGACTTGCTTGCCAATCAATAATTGGATTATGTTTTGTCAACCACGGTAAACCTAGGACTATAGGAGCAGGCAAATCCCTCATGACAAAACAAGATATAAACTCTACATGTGAATCACCCACCCTCAACTGAATACCATGTGCAATATGAGTGAGACTCCTTTGAGAAAGAGTTGAAGAATCTATTGCAAACACCGGAATCTCCCATTCTAAAGTGCACGTTCTTAGACCCAGATTTTGAAGAAAAAGAAAGTCAATAAGGTTTAACCCAGCACCACAGTCAATGAATACCTTAACAGAAAATTGAGTCTAGTGCCACCATAGCTGGAAGGAGAAAACGAGAATTACAGGGAGCTTACATACCTGCTTGTTCCACTACTCCATTCACGCTACCAAGAGTCAGGACGTTTTTGTTTTCTTTCATATCATCATGCGGTTTAACAAAAGGACAAGCAAAAACAAAATGGTCACTTTTTCCACAGAAGTAACATAGTTTATGTAATCTCCTAAAGTTTTTCCTACCAGAATGAAAAGATATCTGACCCAACTGCATGGGTTCCTCCCCTACCCCAGAGTTATAAGTAATATCACCCTGGGCAGCAGGTGAGATGAAACCACACGCAGAAGGGATCCCTTGCACGGAGGGACCCTTACACCTCTCTCTGATACGTCTATACAACCGTATAGCCAAAGACATAGCATTCTCTAGAGTATCTGGGTACTCATGAAAAGCCAGGGCATCTTTCGACCTCTCAGATAACCCCTGACAAAACTGACTACGTAACGCAGGGTCGTTCCACCCTTACTCAGTAGCCCATCTCCTAAACTCTACGCAGTAAACCTCTGCAGTATGTTCACCCTGTAATAAGTTACGCAATTTAGATTCTGCCATCCAGACCCGATCTGGGTCAACGTAAATCAATCCCAGGGCTTTGAAAAATTCCTCCACCGACCGGAGGGCCAGAGAACCGGACGGCAGAGAAAAAGACCAGGATTGCGTGTCCCCTTTAAGCAGAGACATGATGATACCAACCCTCTGACTTTCATCACCTGATGAAAATGGGCACAGTCAAAAATACAATTTGCATGACTCTTTAAAGCGGATAAAATCATCCGCACCCCCTGTAAATTTCTCGGGAAGAGTGACTTTAGGCTCCCCTCCAATTTGACCTGCACCTGATGCCAGAACACTCTGACACTGTGTGACCGAACTACGCAGATCCGCAACCTCTAGGGATAATCCCTGTATGCGGACAACCAGTGCATCAATTGACGCCATCACAAAACCGCTGAGTAATGGCAGTCACAGTATGGCGAGTTATAATGTCACGACTTCTCTCCCTATGCTGCTAAGCCCACATTCAGACCTTGATGGTAGGAATGAAGTGTCCTCATGCCTGGACTGCAAACACCCTAGAATCCCTGAGATGGTGAATGGGGCAGAAGACACACAAATAGCCTAGACCGCAAACAACCCAAACAGAAACCAAACTTGTCTGAGCTGGAACAGACAATCCTTCCTTCCTTGAATCTAAGGCCAGACAGAATTCTATAACCCGCACAGCCCTCTGGGATTGAAGGCAATTTAAGCCAATGACCCCACCAAGAGCACCTGAAGGAAGGCGGATGCAGAATGATTCCAAAACAAACAAAAGGTTAGACACGTGCTGCCAATCTGACAGACCTCCGCACACCGTCCAAGCAGGGCATGACACATACATTTTGGGAGTCTCCCACATGCCTTTTCGCAAACTCACAACATGCCTTTTTGTTTCTAGCTGAAAGTAATGGCTTTCTTTTGGCCACTCTGCCATAAAGCCCAACTCTATGGAGCGTACGGCTTATTGTCGTCCTATGTACAGATATTCCAGTCTCTGCTGTGGAACTCTGCAGCTCCTCTAGGGTTACCTTAGGTCTCTGTGCTGCCTCTCTAATTAATGCCCTCCTTGCCTGGTCCGTGAGTTTTAGTGGGGGCCGTCTCTTGGCAGGTTTGCTGTTGTGCCATGTTCTTTCCATTTGGTTATGATAGATTTGATGGTGCTCCTGGGGATCATCAAAGATTTGGAAATTTTGTATAACCTAACCCTGACTTGTACTTCTCAACAACATTGCCCCTAACTTGTTTGGAGAGTTCCCTGGTCTTCATGGCAATGTTTGGTTAGTGATGCCTCTTGCTTAGGTGTTGCAGCCTCTGTGGCCTTTCAAAAAAGGTTTGTATATGTAATGACAGATCATGTGACACACAGATTGCACACAGATGGAAATTATTTCACTAACTAGGTAATTGGTTGCACCAGAGCTTTTTATAGGCTTCCTAACAGAGGGGGTGAATACATATGCACATGACAATTTTCTGTTTTCTATTTCTAAACAATAGTTTTATTTATATATTTTTCTCATTTCACTTCACCAACTTAGACTACTGTGTTCTGATCCATCACATAAAATTCAGATTAACAAAACATTGAACTTAAGGCTGTAATGTAACAAAATACGAAAACAGTCAAGGGGGTGAATACTTTTGCAAGGCACTGTATATGGTCCCATAGAAAACTATTGGATCAGTTGTGGCTCAGTTTCTCTCCAGCGTTTTCTGCTTCACACTGGAGGGGAACTGAGCCGGACGTACATATTTGTAGCAGGCCTTACAGAAAAAGGAGATCCTGTCCCAGCATTTGACACTCAAAAGCAGCAGCCTGGAGGACATTATGCACGAGTAGTAAGAGATTTAGAATGAATCCCGCACTGGGGGGAGCTAGAACACTCAGGCTGTGTTCGCTGTGTTCACGTGACAGACTATATTTTAGGGCTCATTTAGACAGCCAAAAGTGTTTTGTGGTGCACAAAACACAGATTCCGCATTTTGCAGAACCCACAGGGCCAGCACTATATAGAAATGCCTATTCATGTCTGTGATTCCGTACAAGAATAGGACTTGCTTTATATTATTTGCTGGGCCACGGAACAGAACCATGCCGCATGCTGTCCGCATCTTTTGTGGCCCTATGGAAATGAATGGGTCCGCACCCGTTCCGCAAGTACATATGGCCGTCTGAAAGAGTCCTTAAGGTGTATTTTATACTGCAGTTTGCCATGGATCAGCACATAGATTAGCCTCATTGCCATTTCCTGGGGCTAATCCTTGTGTTTTCCGTTACTTCTATGGAAGAAACAGTTGAGGGCAATGGTGAAGCAGGGAACTGTCTGCTTCTTGCTTCACCATTCAGCTGACGGTGCTCTCATCACACCCCCAGTGCTGAATAAAAGAGCGCAAAAGCCAGAGAATGATGATAAATCTCTGATCCTTAGTCAGCACTGCAGGCATAATGATGTCACTTCACCATGCCTGCTGCTGAGGAGAGCATGTGTGCTCTATTTGCCGGGGGAACGGGGTGAGGTGAGTTTTATTTTACAATAATTCAGGGGCCAGCTACAAGCATCACTGATCATTATCAGTGATGCTTGTAGCTGACTCCACTTGGAATTTTTAAAATTTTGGAGTATGACCATCTACTACATCATCTGCACTCAGAATTATCCATGTGCTATCTGTAGTGTTAGATAGGACTGCAGGTAAGACTTTTATGACGTATCTACAGGAGTACAGTAGATTCAGCGTCCACCACAGGTCTCATTCTCCCATAGAAGTAAATCAAGAGAGCCACATATGTGGAGCCGCAATACACGGGTACCATTCCATGTGCAATCTGCATTACAGATGCGGACCCATTCACTTCAATGTGTCTGCAAATCCGGAGATGCGGAACGGAACACTACGGAGTGCTTCCAGGGGTTCCGTTTCGTGCCTCCGCACTGCAAAAAGATAGAACTTGCTCCATCTTTTTGAGGAATGGACGGTCCATCCCCATGCGGCTGGGCCACGGTCGGTGCCCGTGCATTGCAGACCGCAATTTGTGGTGCACAGCACGGGCTTCATACAGTCGTGTGTACAAGCCCTTAGGCAAATGGAGCTCTGTTCTCGATACAGAGTCTGCATCAATCAGACTTTTATGGTATGCACACAGAAAAGTCAGAGATGGTCGCACAGTATTTCAGGTTTATCCTGTGATTGTTACATGAGAATGCACCTTTAATAGCAGATTGCACACCTTTCACGATGTATCGCCCAGCAACTGCAAAGGCTTAGAGGGAACATTGGACCGCATGGTCTCAGATAAATGTCTCTGATGGTAATGCTGCTTCACAACACTGCACCTATGCATCTTCTTGGTGGACCTGTGCATCTCCAGGGACCAGACTAATAACAAACTGGGGCTGTGGTATCCTATCCTCAGGGGTGGATTGGCCATAGACCTTACAGGGAAATTTTCCTCATGTTCGGCCAGTGGAAGTTTTCGGGGATGTATTTTGTGATGGACTGTGGTATTTGGCTCTACTGGGTTGGTATAATGTGCCACAATATGGTATTTTGGACACAACTACAAAAAGGGGACACTTTTAGCATACAATGTAAAAAAAAGTGTGCAGTTCATGGAGGACAGTTTTCTGGTGTACAAAAGTTACAAATTGTTGCAAAAGCTGCATTTTGTGCAAAAAATGCTACTTTTTCAATTTTACGTTACCAGCTTTGGGAGGAAAGCATGAGAAAAAAACATGCTTTTTGACCACTGTTTTTATGTAGTTGCGGTTTTTGCAGATGAAACAAGTTAAAGGGGTTGTCTCATCATGGACAATGGAGGCATATTGCTAGGATATTCCCCCATTGTCTTATAGGTGTGGGTGCCAGCGGGACCGCTGGGACCCGAACCTATATCGAGAACCGAGCCCGGCAAGGTGGTGGCTGGAGGACTCCGGTCCAGCCACCACCAAGCCGGCTCCCCATAGAAGTTAATGGGAGCGTAACGCGCATGCGCGGCCCACGCTCACATTCATTTCTATGAGGCCGATGGAAATAGCTGAGCCAGCGCTCGGCTATTTTTGCTGGCCCCATAGAAAATGAATGGAGGGCTTCTGCACATGCGCAGTGCACCCTCCTTCACTTTTGGGGCTCCGTTGTCGATATTGGTGCGGGTCCCGACCCGCATATATTAGACAATGGCACCCATACCCTAGCGATATGCCCCGATTGCCCATGATGTTCAATCCTGGATGAATCCGTTTTGTCCAGATCAGGTTGTATTAAATAGAATTTGAACAAACCGGATCCGGCATTAAAATCAGTGTGAGTCAATGGGTGCTGGATCTTATTTTTTGGGTAATGAAAAAAATTGATCCAGTACCCTTGACTTACATAGATTTTTCATTGAACCTGCATTCTGTGAATTTAATGGAAGCTGGTATGTCACCAGAAGAGGTAGTATTTAGCATAGGTTCCTGTCCTAAAGAGATCACCTTGACGCTGGGGGACAGATACAAATGATTATTTGCCAAGAATCTCACATTTATGACCTAGCAATAGCATTTGTAGTGGTACAGCATTGGTAGTGGTACATTTCCTATAGTGAGTATAGTACTATTTACTTTCTTATTTATGTGTGCAGAGCGCTTTTGCATTGTCTGTTTTTTTTTTTTCCATTATTAGAAGCACCAGAGGCTTAAAAAGGTGGACTGCACCTTTAATAGGTCGCTCTCCGCAGTGAACGGCCTGCATTTCAGACTCCACAGTGAGGACCATCGTATAGTCCAGCATGTGGTCCTGAAATCACGGACGATTTAACCTGCTGCAATAGAAAACAGCGGTAAGTCTATAGAGACTCTGTCACGCTACAAAGCTCAGCAGATGTTAGTGAAAATACGTCGGAAATGCGTAAAAACTCGGCCTTGCGCGAGAATTTGGGCGAGACTGTAAGTGCCGCTGAGCCCTCTAGGGGGCCACATCCGATCAGCTCAAACAATGAGGCGCAGGAGCCTGTGAGCTCGGACCACAGTGCGACATTGGCAGCAAGGTTCTGCCCGCCCTTCTGCAAACGGCAGCCTGGCACAGTACTCGCCTTAAGGAGAATGATTGCTGACAGCAGGCATCATTCACCAGTGCCGCACGTGTCTTCATACATAGCCCCAAGGTCCCTATATTGATGGAAAACCCAATGCCACTGGTACATTGCAGCAGAACGCCTCCTGCTTTCTGTGGCAGTCCCCCTTCTGCCACTATACACACACACTACAAGTCGTCGCCCCTCGGAGCTGCGCTTTGCAGTCCCTCCTCCTCTTTCTTCGCATGTCTCTTTGCCTCCTCCTTCCTGACGCTTCCTCTCTCTACTTCCCTCCTCCCTTTCTCTCAGCATCCTTGGGGACGTACAGGAAAGAGAAAGCGGAGGGAGTGCCCTCGGCTTCACCACCGTTAGGACCAAAAACGGGGTACGTTGTCCTTCTGATTGCGGTCAGTTGTGACTGGGTGTTAGTGGTCGCTGCTGGAGCCGTGGGTTCCTCTCATTATTCGCCTTAGCCTGTCTCCTCAGACCATCCTGCTGCTCCAGCGTCTGTGCTGTGCCTTCCTCCTTCCATTTGCTGTATTATCCGTGCTTCTGTCTATCGATACTACATTACACCACCACCATTTTCCATCCTTGTAAAATCTGCTCCCCCCCCCCCATTCTTTCTCCATTTTCCTTATGTCATTTTCTCGGATTCGGATACATTGCAGCTTCATTTGTCATTCACCTTAGGCCAGTGGTGCCAAGCTTGTCATGCATGCCCTGTCTTTACTAAAGCCCTCCCTTGTAATTTCTCTCCCCTGTCCTTCTTGCTCCAGGAAAGCCAGGTGAAATGATGCAGAGGAAAGTAAAGCCTCCCCCAGGGGTGGGTCCAGGCCGCTCTGCAGAACTACGTGTTTTTCGTGGCCCCCCAAGTACGGCCCATGAATCTCGTCTACCTGGTGCACCTCTTAGACGCCAGAGGTCTCTTACAAATCTTTCCGTGTTGACCGATGCTGAGAAGAAATTACGCCTGTGTGGTCCTGACTGGTGTGATGACCTATCTGCAGTGACGCCTCCAAGGAACCATAATGTGGGCCCCCCATCACCTGCCATGTCCAGGGTGCTATCTCGCTCAGAACACTCCCTTCTTCAACCCAGGACACCTAGCCGCATTCCCCGTGGTCCATATGCTGAGGTAAAACCACTAAGTAAAACCTCAGACACCACCACTGGTGGCCCCCCAGCAGAAGACCCTACAAAAGAGCCTTCTGAGGACAAGAAGGCATTCCTCAAAGTGGACCCCGAACTAGTGGTGACTGTTCTGGGCGATCTGGAGCAGCTGCTCTTCAGTCAGATGTTGGGTAAGAAAAAAGCACAATGATGAATCTGTAAATTCTCTGTGAAGTGAGTCAGCGCATGGGGCCTGGATTCAGATATTTCTGTTCCCTATAACATAACAGGTCTTCAGAATCTTTAATCAAAAGGGTTGTGCCTTAAAATCATTCACCTGGATCTGAATATCTAATGGTATGTAATTAGATATTTCGGACATTGCTGGGGAAGAAGCTACAGCAGAAAGGACACGCCCCTGAGCTGTGGTAGGGAAAGAGTTGTAGCAGAAAGGACGTCCGCTGAGCTGTGGTGGGGAAGACGCTACAGCAGAAAGGACACGCCCATGAGCTGTGGTAGGGAAAGAGTTGTAGCATAAAGGACACCCCCCCCATTTCAATGGGTCTGTGTACATGAGCATTTTTTTTTCACGTATCAGTTCTGCGTTGTGTGAAAATTGCAGCATCTTCTATATTCTGCGTTTGTCACGCAGCCCTGGCCCCATAGAAGTGAATGGGGCTTCAGTGAAAAACGAGCAAGTGCAGATGCAATGTGTTTTTCACTGATGGTTGCTAAGAGATGTTGTTTATAAACCTTAATTTTTTTATCACGTGTGTGAAAAACGCATCAAAACGCATTGCACCCGCACAGAATCGCAAATGGTGCGAGTTTCACTGAATACATCCGGAGCCAATCCGGAGCGCTCATGTGAAAGAGGCCTTAATTCTATTTTGCAATTCCTCTCTTATTCCTTTTATAATCGAATTCATAAATTGACAATGTACAGGCAGCGCCACACTGGGTAGAGACACACCACTTTTTACAAGGCGGTTGTTAATACCCAGCTGACAATTTATTCCTATCTTTCTAGGAGGAAGAAAAGAGTAATGGTACAATGCAAGTAAAGTGATGTATTAGGGCAGGGCTGGCCAACCTGCGGCTCTCCAGTTGTTGTAAAACTACAACCTCCACCATGCCGTGCTGTACGCTGATTTTCGCTGGCCCCATAGAAAATGAATGGAGGGCTTCTGCACATGCGCAGTGCACCCTCCTTCACTTTTGGGGCTCTATTCTCGATATAGGTGCGGGTCCCGACCCGAACATATAAGACAATGGGTGCATATCCTAGCGATATGCCCCGATTGCCCATGATGAGACGACCCCTTTAAATGATCACTGTTCAATCCTGGATGAATCCGTTTTGTCCAGATCAGATTGTATTAAATAGAATTTGAACAAACTGGATCCGGCATTAAAATCAGTGTAAGTCAATGGGTGCTGGATCTTATTTTTTGGGTAATGAAAAAAAATTGTTCCAGTACCCTTGACTTACATAGACTTTTCATGCTTGAACCTGCATTCCCAGAATTTAATGGAGGCCGGTATGTCACCAGAAGAGGTAGTATTTAGCATAGGTTCCTGTCCTAAAGAGATCACCTTGACGCTGGGGGACAGGTACAAATGATTATTTGCCAAGAATCTCACATTTATGACCTAGCAATAGCATTGGTAGTGGTACATTTCCTATAGTGAGTATAGTACTATTTACTTTCTTATTTCTGTGTGCAGAGCGCTTTTGCATTGTCTGTTTTTTGTAATGTTCCATTATTAGAAGCACCCGAGGCTTAAAAAAGGTGGACTGCGCCTTTAATAGGTCACTCTCCGCAGTGAACGGCCTGCATTTCAGACTCCACAGTGAGGACCATTGTACAGTCCAGCATTTGGTCCTGAAATCACGGATGATTTAACCTGCTACAATAGAAAACAGCGGTAAGTCCATAGAGACTCTGTCACGCTACAAAGACGGATAGCTGTAGGCAGACAGGGCATGATGGAAGCTGTAGTTTTAAAACAGCTGGAGGGCCGCAGGTTGGCCATCCCTTTATTAGGGTCTATACACTATTCTATCAGTGATTGTGACCCCAAACCAGGTGCACCTCTAAATACAGAACAGGTGCAGATCTTTCCCTTAGGCTAGGTCTACACAACGATATTTGTCGCGCAACACATAGGACACAACTACACTGCAACATGTGTCGCGCGACATTGATGTCGCACCAATGTTGCGGGACAATTTTTAGAATGATAGTCTATGGTGTTCCACTGCGACATGCGATGACTGTGACGCAAATGGATTTTTTGCAACTGTTGTGTCGCATGTTGCAGTGCAACACCATAGATTATCATTATAAATATTGTCGCTCGACAAATGTCGTCTTGTAAACCTAGCCTTATGTTGCAGAGCTTCAAGGTATACCCTCAATATCTTCACTTAAATCCCCTTGTAGCTGAAGAAGCAGGTCAATATCCAAGAGACAATTTCCCCAGTAACTGGACGACACACAGTTTGGGAGTCAACTGACTTTACTAGGCATGCGCACCTGGTTTCAAACCTCCAACAGCCTCATTTACATACAATACATAGATTACTATGGTACAAGGAAAGGTAGGGTCAGACAATAGCAAGAGCTGATGGGAGGTTGAGGGGGGACACTGCAGCTAGTTTAAACTGGTCTCCCAGTGTCCCTGAGACAACACCCTGCTGGGGAAACAATGGGTCAGAAAAAGGGGGGAGGGGAAGAGGTACAGACAAGAAAGACATTCTATAAGTGGCGATGTTTGCCACAATGCTCCCCCAGAACCAAGCCGGCATACACAGTCTGATCCCAACGGATCGGCTTGGGGATGTCCGAAGGAGTGCTCACAGATCACTTTTCAAGTTCAGTTTGTCTGGATAACCCGTCGGCGTTGCCATTTTGCTTCCCAGGGCGGTAGTGAATGGTAAAGTCAAAAGGCTGCAGCGCCAAACTCCAGTGCAGCAGCCTGGCATTGTCTCCTGACACCCTGTTAAGCCACACCAATGGGTTGTGATCTGTGAGTAAGGAAAAGAGTTGTCCATACAAATAGGGCTGCAGCTTTTTAAGGGCCCACACCACGGCCAGGCATTCTTTTTCTATGGCGGCGTAGCTTACTTCCCGGAGTAAAAGTTTTCTGCTTAAGTAAGCCACTGGATGCTCGCCGCCATCTTCTCCGACTTGGCTCAGTTCTGCCCCCAATCCAAACATAGAAGCGTCTGTGTGGACGAGAAAGCGTTTAGTTGGATCAGGGGCGGCAAGTACAGCTGAACAGTTCACCTAACTGAACCTCTTCCAGGTCCTCTTTCTGGCCCTCTTTCTCTAGGAGGTCTGGGAGAGGTAAATTGTCAAAGTCCTCTGCGGCAGAGGCGCAAATAGCGGTCACCTCTTCTATGCGCTCGTAGTAGGGCTTCAGCATGTTCACATGGAGTATGCATCTGCCCCCTGCTCCAGCGCACGGGCCGAACACATAGGTGGTATCGCAGATTTGCTCCACCACCTTGTATAGGCCCTGCCAGGAGGCCTGCAGCTTGTCATTAGGGACTGGCCGTAGGATTAACACCTTCTGCCCGACCTGAAAACTGCGGTCCCTGGCCCCCTTATCATACCATCTGCGCTGTCGTTGCTGGGCCGCTTGGAGGTTAGTACGTACCGTCTGGGTCAGAGCCTCCAAGCGTTCCCTAAACTCCAGCACGTATGGGACAATAGGGGTACCATTCGTAGTTACCCCTCCCTCCCAGTGTTCTCTGATAAGGTCTAAGGGACCCCTCACTCTCCTCCCGAACAATAATTCAAAAGGGGAGAATCCCGTGGATTCTTGGGGTACTTCCCTATAGACAAAGAACAAGTGGGGCAAAAACCGTTCCCAGTCTTTTTGAGTGTCTATGAGCATGCAGATCATCTGTTTAAGTGTTCCGTTAAACCGTTCACATAGCCCGTTGGACTGGGGGTGGTAGGCAGAGTTTAAGATCGGTTTCACCCCACACACTTTCCAGAGTTGGTGGGTGACCTCTGCAGTGAACTGGGTGCCCCTATCCGATATAATCCCCCGGGGAAATCCCATACGGGAGAATATTCGCATAAGGGCATTGGCTATAGTCTCTGCATGTACATTGGTAAACGCCACTGCCTCTGGGTATCTAGTGGCGTAGTCCACTACGGTCAAGATGTATTTCTTGCCGGAGGGACTGGGTTTCGCTAGGGGGTCCTATTATGTCTACAGCTACTCGACTGAAGGGTTCTTCAATTATGGGCAGGGATCTGAGTTTGGCTTTATAGCGATCCCCTCTCTTCCCTACCCTCTGGCAGGTATCGCACGTTTGACAGTATTGTCTAATATCCTTTGAGATACCTGGCCAGAAGAAGTTTGTTCGTCTGATTCCTTAATGTCCTGATAATGGTATATCGTGCGCGATGCACAGCAACTCTTGTCTATACTTTCGGGCTACCTTCTCTGCATAGCGGTATATGAGACCTTTGTCCCAAGCATATCTCTCTCCATCCAACCCTCCTTGGTCCTTGTTTATCCTATCTTTATATACCTGCAAGGAGGGATCTAGGGCCACCTCACTGCCAAATTCCAGGGGGGCATCCCAGGGGAGAATAGGAGGGGTGTGTGGCATATTCTTTACCTGAGCCTCAGAGTGATCGGATGGAGCCGTGGTGCGTGCTGCCGGGTAACAACCGGGTAGGCCTCTTGGATAGTTTGTTGAGGGACAAAAGCAGAGGTGAGCTCCCCCAAGTCGTTGCCCAAAATAACATCAGCGGGCAAATCCTGCATAATTCCCACTTCCACGTTTCCATTCCCTGTCCCCCAATTCAAATGCAACTTGGCAGTGGGAACTTTGTAAATTGCTCCCCCTGCCACCCGTACAGCTACACAGTCTCCGGTGAGGGTGTGCTTAGGCACCAAATGATTTCGGACCAGGGTTAACGTGGCCCCAGAGTCACATAATCCTTGTATACTCTTCCCCTCCATGTGTACCACCTGGCGGTGGCCCTGGCGGTTGTCTGAGGCGGCTTGTATGGGGTTTACCTCGTGTAGGATTCCCAGAGGCTCTTCTATTGAGGTGACTGTGGATGTTGGGAGCACAGATCCTCTTTGGCAGCAGTGTACTGCAGCCCGATTGGGGGAGGAGGACCCTGGTGGTTCCAGTTCTGGCAAGGTCGGTTACGTGGGCAGTCTCTCTGGATGTGCCCCTGTTGGTTGCAGGTGTGGCAGCGGATCGGTGGTCGGGTATTGTACCTAGGAGGGTACTGGTTGTGGCTCGCGGCTGGTCGTGGGTGAGCCAACGTAGTCAAACGTAGTCACTGCTGGCAGAGGGGTGGTAGATCCATACGTGGTTCGGTGTGGTGTGCGTTGGTCTCGCCTGGTGTCTTGGAACTCGTCAGCTAGCTTGGCTGCCTCTGGTAGGGTACAGGGTTTGCGATCTCGTACCCAATTTTGCAGTTCTGTGGTTAGTCCATTAAATGGCATACCGTGCTAGGATGGCTTGTTTGACTTTGTGATCATTTCTGATGTCTTCGTCTGGGACTGTTCGGTATGCCTCTGCGGCGCGGCCTGACAATCTACCTGCCAGCAGGGGCTGATGTCGTTTAGCTGGCACAACCTTTCGAAATCCTGTAGGTATTCGTCAATATCACTTTCTCCTTCTGTGTAATTTTTAAAAGCTTGGTGGGTGCTGGAGCTCCTTCCCCGACTCGCCGAATAGCGTTTTGCTTAGCTACAATGTATTTGTGTACATCTGCCATCAGTCTTTCTAGTGTCTCCACGGAGGGGGTGTTTGGGTAAAAAGCTATTGAGCTCTCTTGTAAATGGTGCCATATTCAACAATAACCTTACAACAAATTTAATAATACACAAACACACCAAGTGGATGAAAAGGCCGCGGTCTTTATTAACTTATTAGGGGTTACATAACTCAACCATTAAAACCAATATAAAACCAAATTAATAATATTCAAGTCCATTTACTGAATTAATTTAAATCCACCCAGAATTCTGAGCGACTAACCCCCCCCTCAAAGAAACAAAGACCGCGACAGAACGTTCAGGGAGGGTGGGCGGGACAAGCCTCTTCTCTGATCTTGACACGACGACTGAACTCCTCAGGTACGATACCTTCTTAACTAGGAAGACTTCCCGCCGAACCGCTCCACCAACCAATCCAGGACCTGGATAAAATTAGAACAGGGCCCAGCAACCAGACAGCAACCGACTTAACCAATAATAATCACTGTCCACTCAGCCTTACTGACCAATCCTGAAGCTGCCCGGTATCCAGCTGGCTCACATCACCTGGGGAAGATAAAAACACAGGGAAACAGAACAGGGGAAAGGGCAGAAAACCCAAGCCCCTAGCAACCTATGTCTCAATGGCACCATGAGGTGCTGAGCCCATTCAGGCTAAGCCCCTATCATGGTGCCATATTCAACAATAACCTTACAACAAATTTAATAATACACAAACACACCAAGTGGATGAAAAGGCCGCGGTCTTTATTAACTTATTAGGGGTTACATAACTCAACCATTAAAACCAATATAAAACCAAATTAATAATATTCAAGTCCATTTACTGAATTAATTTAAATCCACCCAGAATTCTGAGCGACTAACCCCAACAGGCAAGCGAGGATTCATCCGCACTTGCCCCCCCCACCAATAAAACCGCAGCCCTTTCAATCATTACTTGCAAACCATTAATAAAAATGTCAAGCCCAATATCCGAGAGGTGAACCAAATCCTCTCGATATAACCCACGGATTGACCCCTCCAACTCCAAATGACGATGAGACCACCCATTCACTATTGGCATGAATTTCTCCAAGCCTCGATTAATCCTTCTACGAATCTTATCTAAAAATCTCAGCTGAGGATTGTTCCACAAAAAACGAGGGATAATCTCTGAAAAAATCAAAACCACCCCAGGGATGCGCTTATTAATAAAAACTAAATCTCTCTTCATTTCAGCTAACAAATCTAGCGTTTTATTTCTACCTAAATCATTCCCACCCACATGGAAAATAATCACATGCGGAGGTAAGTGTGACTGTAACTCCCCTTTCAAAATAGGAACCACATGACTCCATTTCATACCTCTGAACCCAAACCAATATATACAAACATATGGAATATTGAAAAATACTTGCTGGGAATAATTACGGACCGAAGATCTCCTTTCCGCCCAGAAAATGAACGAATGTCCCATAATCCAAATTCTAATCTCTTCAGAATCTGAAAAAGAATTATAATCATCACACTAGATTAGGTCTAACATATGCTCTATAGCAGTCCGACTCCCACCTACCAATTCTCTTTATCAGAGCTCCATCTAAACCCAATCTAGAAGCTTCCGTAGCTGCCCCGATACGAAAGGAGTGAGAGGAATAACGCTCAGAACCTAAACCCAACAAGCATAAACATTTCTTAAAAACAGCATTGAACTGAAATTTAGATAAAGACAAACCATTCTCATGAATCAAAAAAGAACTAGCGCCAACCGGGCGAACCATTAAAAACTCCTTAACTGACTGAACAGGACAAACTTCCGAATTACCCAGCTTATTCAAGGTAAAAACCAAACCTTTCCCCAACTGATCTGTTTTCGACTTTGACACCGAAATCAAAACTGAATCACTACCCAACTTAACATCCAACAAACCTAATGGAGACACTGACTGAGTATTTGGTGCCACTAACTCACTCAATCTAAAGGCCCCAAAGAATGCTAAAACAAATGCCACTTTAAACAGCCGGAACTCAAACAAAGAAGACGCTACCTGCTCCAAAACCGACACTAACCTCTTTAACAGCTCAAAAGTAACCGGCCGACGCATATCAGCTACAAACGAATCCTTCCGAATACCCTTCAACAACTGCTTCACAATAAAGGAACTATTAATCGGAGCAAGACCTGCTAATTTAAAAAAGAAAGAAATACCAGCCAGAGTCTTCTGAATAGCCGAATAACCCAGACCCATCCTAACTAAACTACAACTAAAATCTAAAATTGAACCCATATCACCTTCAAAAACCCCAACATTCCTATCTCTACAAAAACCCAACCATTTATTCCAAGCTAATTCATACCCACTCCACGTATTAGGTGCTAACGAATTCCGAATGAGCTCGTTCACTAATGCCAAATTACTTCCCATAAGTAAGCCGGACAAGGGATGCCTTCCTTCTTCGCGTCTGGAACCAGCCTTTGAAACTCCTTCCACTGTGCACGAGAAAGAGAATCTGCTATTACATTTTCTTTACTTGGTAAATACTTTGCCCTCAACCAAACGTTTCTAGCCAGGCAACATCTAACCAAAACCTGCAACAACTTCACTACTAATTTATTATTAGATGATAAGCAATTTACTGCAAAAAATACGCCTTTATTATCAGTATATAATAACACCCTCTTGTTAGCCAACTCACAACCCCATATTACTAAGGACACTACCACCGGGAACAACTCCAATAAAACTAAATTCTTCGTAAACCCTTCTGATCTCCATGACTCCGGCCACGCCTCCGCTGACCACTGACCATCTAGAAATGCCCCATAACCCCAAGAACCCGATGCATCAGTAAACAGCCTCAACTCAGCTGCCTCCACAAAATCGCCTTGCCAAATACTTGCTCCATTAAAATTAACTAAAAATTCCTCCCATACTCTCAAATCATCCTTAAGCTCTTTCTTCAAACGGACATGAGCTCCTGGAGACTTCACTCCACTCGTAGCCATATACAACCTCCTAGAAAAAATCCTACCAATTGGAATCACCCTAGATGCAAAAGCAAACAAACCCAATAGACTTTGCAGCTCCTTTAAAGTTGTCTTCTTAGCTAACAACATTCTCCTAATTAATGACAACAACTTCTCAATTTTCTCACCTGGCAACCTAAACTCCATTGCAACGGTGTCAATAGTTATGCCTAAAAACTCAATAGAACAACAAGGTAACACAGTTTTTTCTACCGCTAGCGGAACACCAAAAAACCTACATACTTCATAAAAACGATTCAATAAACGAAAACAAACCTCCGAACCTGCTGGACCAATAAACAAAAAGTCATCTAAATAATGCAGCAAACCACCAACTTTAACATTAAACATGCAAACCCAGTGAAGGAACGACGAAAAAGATTCAAAATAGGAACATGACAAAGAAAAACCCATGGGCAAACACATAACATAGAAAAAACTCCCATCAAATTGAAAACCTAAGGAGTTGAAACCCTCAGGGCATACTGGCAATAAACGAAAAGCGGATTTAATGTCTGCCTTTGCCACTAAACAATCTTTACCAAATGAATTTAATAATTTTATAGCATCATCAAAGGAACTGTAAGAGACTGAACATAACTGATCATCGATTTCATCATTCAAAGAGCATTTTTCTGGATAGGATAGATGATGAATAATCCTAAACTCATTCATAGCTTTCTTAGGCACTAAACCTAAAGGGGAAACACGAAAATCTTCAAAAGGGGGGTAACAAAAGGGGCCTGCTACCCTACCAGATGCTACTTCTTTAACAATTTTCTCTCTAACAATATCCATATTCTCTGAAACGGACCTCAAATTATCACATAAAAGACAACCTGGCCCTTTAAAAGTAGGAACGAAAAAACCCGCTGAAAAACCCTTAATTAATAACTCTGCTTTCTCCTTGTTTGGGTATATTTCTAGCCAAGGCAGCATGTTTTGCAGGATCACTGGAGTCCGCACCCCTCGCATACTCCCGGTTATTGGCAACCTGCTGAGATCCAAAGGGCCTTTTAAAACACCTAAACATTGGATGCGGACCCGCACAAATGGAGCATTCATGTTTATACCTGCACGAACTCAACCATTTGCACGCCGATTCGTTAAAGGCAAAACATAAGCCCTTCTTAAACGAACTCTGTGAACCTGCAACCTGCTGCCTATTGCCTGACACCGTCCTTTGAGGTAACATTAAACTCAACCATAAACCTACGTCTTTGTTACCCCATTTCAATCCAGGATGCACCGCCAGCTTTGTCTAAAAGTTTCATCATAATGAAACCATGAAAGCCCACCGAAATTACGATAAGCTTCCAATATAGTATCAACATGCTGAAACAGACCCACACCCAGTTGCGGATACTTACTAACTAAAATGGAAGCATAAATTGAAAAAGCCTGTAACCAATTGTTAAATGATTTAACAATACCCCTTCGCCTTTCTTCCTCTGATTTTTCATCCGTCTTTTTATCTACCTTAAAAACCTCTTTGGCAGACGGCAGTAGAGACAAAATGTCCACATACTCACGCCGCCAAATTTTTTCCTTTACTACATTAGACAGATGAAAGCCCAGAGGAGAAGCTTCACATGACAATGCTTCTTTTAAACATGCTTCATTAACCCCTACCGCATTTTCCAGAACCGGACCCCCTCCGCCAGAAGCTAAACTAGCCGCCGGCAAAGGGGGATCCACCCACGCCACTGATGGCGATTCCGCTGGCTGCACTGAACCTACTCTATTTCCTTTAGCTAAATCAGACAACAATGCAGCTAAATCCTGCAAAAAAGACATATTAGGGTTAATAGACAGCAATGCATGCCTGTCTGCAATCTCACCCCTGGGTGGCTGAATGATGTCTTCAGGCGGCGACACAGCTATCTCCTCTAAACCAGGCTGCGAGACCGCCGACCTGGGAGGAGACTGCTGGTGCCTGCCCTGATTGCTGGTCCTCTGCGGCGAATAGACCCTCCTGGGTCTCTTCCTCCTGCTGGAGCTCCTTGTA
The DNA here is from genome assembly GCF_014858855.1 of Bufo gargarizans. Classification (NCBI taxonomy): domain Eukaryota; kingdom Metazoa; phylum Chordata; class Amphibia; order Anura; family Bufonidae; genus Bufo; species Bufo gargarizans. Next base: position 386,864,383 of record NC_058082.1, on the reverse strand, counting down.
GCGGTGGCCGACGGCAGCTCCCCAGCGGCGACTCCCACTTCCTGGTTCGCCACCGGTGATGACGAACTTCCGGCCGCGACATGATGAAAACTTGGCACCGCCATCTTCCGGCGCATGCGCCGTCCCGACTCTTTCGTTTCGCTGCGTACCGGTACCCTGCGACATCAGCACCTCCCCGGCCAACAACCTGCGCAGCCATTCATCGCCGCCACAGGTAAGAGCTCTATTGCGAATGTGGCCGAGGAGAGCCTCTGTACTGCTAGGGTCCATCTTCAGCCGCAAACTCTTCTTCCGCTGCTGGTCTCCTTTGCTTCAGGGGCCGCAGAAACCAAACGACACTCGCCCCACTTATCGCATCAGGCGCCGCTTCACCGCTGCTTCACACCGCCGTTTTCTTCCTTCAGATGCCGACACCCGGAGCTCCTTCTTCACCGCCGATGCCTCCGGACCTCTTCCCCGACGTGGACAAGCCTCTTCTCTGATCTTGACACGACGACTGAACTCCTCAGGTACGATACCTTCTTAACTAGGAAGACTTCCCGCCGAACCGCTCCACCAACCAATCCAGGACCTGGATAAAATTAGAACAGGGCCCAGCAACCAGACAGCAACCGACTTAACCAATAATAATCACTGTCCCCTCAGCCTTACTGACCAATCCTGAAGCTGCCCGGTATCCAGCTGGCTCACATCACCTGGGGAAGATAAAAACACAGGGAAACAGAACAGGGGAAAGGGCAGAAAACCCAAGCCCCTAGCAACCTATGTCTCAATGGCACCATGAGGTGCTGAGCCCATTCAGGCTAAGCCCCTATCATTCCGTTGGCTCTGTCTCCTGTGGAGTTGCCGCAGTGGATCGCTCTGTCCCCCTCCATGAGTTCGGCCACAAGAGTAGCTTTGGTTTTGTTGCTGGCTTTTCTTCCCCTTGCTTCCAATAATTCCTTTAACGTAGTTCGTTCCAATGTTGCATAAACAAAACATTGCAGCTGAGGGCCACTATGGGGGATATTACTAATTCTTGGGCCTCTATAGGGGACATTACAAATGTTTGGGGCCTCTATGGGGGACAGTACCACTGCTGAAGGCCACTATGGGAGACATTACCACTGCTGAAGGCCACTATGGGAGACATTACCACTGCTGGGGTCCACTATGTGGAACATTATTACAAATGGGGGGCCACTATGGGGACATTATTACTGCTGGGGTCCACTATGTGGAACATTATTACTGCTGGGGTCCACTATGGGGAACATTATTACTGCTGGGGTCCACTATGGGGAACATTATTACTGCTGGGGTCCACTATGGGGGACATTATTCCTGCTGGGGACCTCTATGGGGGACATTATTACCCCCCGATGGTCTTGGTAGGATAGTGCCGGCTTGTGTGTGTCTCTTAGATACCACGATAGCGTGCGCTCTGGTCGGCGTCTTACGTGTGCTGGGATTGCCGTACTTTTCTTTGCTGCGCTGTCTCTAATTCAGGTGGCTATCTCGGTATATTCCGATAATTGGATTTTCTGTATAACCGTGAGGTTTGGACTGTCTTAAATTCATGTGCTGTCAACACCAAATGCGTTTCGGGACTATGGTACCTTCCGTAGAAAAGAAAAGAACAGCGATCCCAGCACACGTGGCGTCCAGAGAGCACGCTATTGTGGTATTTAAGAGACACACTCAAGCCGGCACTATCCTACCAAGACCATCGGAGGGTAATGTAGCCCTTGTGACAAATACACAGATTAACAGATCTATTGGCGTATGTGGCAATTATGATGAATGATTATACCAAAATGGCATTTCTCACAATATAATTGCGGTAATACATAGAGAAACTGCAAGAGAGATCAGGACAGTACATGCAAACCTCTGTCTGTTTAGTGAATCAAGAGGTATTGATCCATCCTCATTGGAGGGGATTTAGGAGGATTTTATTTTAAAATTTATTCCTATTCTATTCACATTTTGGAAGAATCATTGAGTCACACTGCAGCGGGACTTGTTGTCCACATGATTATTTGGAGGAAACCTGAATAGACATCAGATTTTTTTACTCTGCTGCGATTTTTATCTTGCAGATTATCATTCATATCAATATATCACTATTAATATAGTATTGTATATTTTTTCTCTAGTTGCATGTGTGCTATACTATATAGTAGTGTTGATTTATTGCAACCCACTATCCTCTGTGATTACTACTGGTGTGGCGCTCCAGGTGGACTAGTGCTCATTATAGCAATACGATTTTACCCCATATCTAAGGGGGAGCACTGAGACCCACGTGGAGCATCCACACAGGGATCCACAGAAGGATTTGAAATAGCATATTGATACTATTGAGATTATAGTCAGGCCCGCGCAGACTATTTATTATATTTTATTTCTTATTGTGTGTATGCATTTTTAATAAATAGGGTTGACCATTCTACTAAATGTATCTGGTATACATTTGACCTCCTGATATTTGAGTGCCCTCCAATTATTGGTTTTATTTATTGTCAGAGCTTATCTATCCTTTCCCTGTACTATCCCCTCTGCACAGGTCTCAGAGCATGCCTAGAAAACTCTCCCATAGAGGTCAATAGAGTCCCCTCCTGACCATTGTGTCTATGGTCCATGGGCCTTCTAAATGCAGTTAAAGGGAGTCTGTCACCTCCATATGGCCATATACAGTGCTTACATGGCTCTGTAGCACACCTATACAGGATTGTAACGGTACCTTTGTTCTTTTCTTTAGACTTGCACCAGCTGGAAAAACAAAGTTTAATTCATATGCAAATGAGCACTTGCAAGTGCCCAGGGGCGGCGTTCAGTGTGTAGGGGCCCAGGGGCTCCGCCTTCTTCTCACTTTACTCCTCCCCAGCCTCTGCCTTTGCCCTATCGATGAGGCAAGAGACTTTTAGGGGGCGGGCAAAGGCAGAGACTGGGGAGGAGTAAAGTGAGAAGAAGGCAGAGCAGCCTGGGCACTTACACACTGAACTCCTCCCCTTGGCACTTGCGAGTGCTTATTTGCATATGAATTAAACTTTGTTTTTTCTGCTGGTGCAAGTCTAAATCTTGCTCAGGCAAGATGGCAGCCCCCATAATCATGTTCATGAAATAGAAGAAAGAAGTCTGTAAGCCAAAAATAAAAACAGATTAGAAAAAAAGGAGATATGTTATTATCTGGTCTTAACTAGCATAGAACATTTTTGTTAACACCTCTCCTTTAAAGGGAATATGTCATCTCAATTTTAGATTATTAATATACAGTGATACATGAGTAGTCCTGCAGATAAGTAGTCCAGATCACTGCCCCTGGTTCCTCCGCTATCAGGTTTCAGAGCTGCACTGAAATACACAGCCCAGACTGCTGTGCTGCCCTAACAGGATGGAGAAGACTCACGTGCGCATGAACAGCAGTCCTGACAATGTATCGCAACGCAGCTTTGACAGCAGAGAAACGGGGTGCAATAGAACAATAATCATCTGGACTCCTTATCTGCAGTACTAGTCATGTATTACAGTAGATAATGGTTCAAAATTGGGTTCCCTTCAAAGAGTACGTTTCACAGGTCTGGACATTATCATATAACTAGCAGGTTGTGTAGGGCATACTGATGGCATGTGTCAGTGCTTACTATTTTCTCTGTTCCCCCGCTATGCCCATCTGGTATGTAAATTCATACCATCAGCACAGGGAGAAGGAGACGGCCATGTTTCTCAATGGGTGTCTCCTACTGGCTGTGAGATGACCAATCACAGCGGAGAGCGTCACAGCCAGGGAGAAGGTTAGCTTTTTTTTTGAGAAACGGGGCCGTCTCCTCTCCCTGTGTCGATAGTATGAATTTACATACCAGGCGGGAAACCAATACGGGGGGCAGAGCGGGCATAGAGAAAATAGTAAGAGCTGTAACATGCCATCAAAACAATATTTCTTCCTAGGGGTCTCCTGGAATAAATGTAAATATAACTATGCCTACAATAATGTTGTGCCCTATACTACCCCTGGAATTCTGTACTGTCTGCACATCAGGTCGGGAATGGATCACATGTCCCCACAGTTGAGGAGGCAGGGGTTCTGAATAGCAGCAGCAGTCATAAAAATTCTTAAAGGGTCTAAAACTTTTCAAAAAGCATTTGATATATCATAGAGACATGTCAAAAGTTTAGATTGGTGGGGGTCTCAGCGCAGAGACCCCCCCTGATCCCTAGAACACGAGACAGGCTCCATAGATGTCTATGTGCGCTTCTTGATACCGTGCTCAGCAGTGAGGTGATAGCGCGCTCCATGTGCACACTTCTCTAACCCTATTTTAGGTATCTGTGGGGGTCTCAGAGCTCACACCCCCATCTATCTTTTAGACCCCTGTACTGCTCCATATTGTAGACAGTGGATATCTTTAAGCCCACCCATTGTTGTGCACACCATTGTGAAACCAGTCCTCAAGTCTCAGTAAAAGTGCAGATTGATGATAGAAAAAAAAAATTCAGGAGTTGATTCCTTGGAGAAAGTTAAAATATTGTGACCTAATCGAGGTTTAAGACTTTCCCAAACAAACTTCCCAGTGGCCCTCTGTAAGCTCCTGAAGAATGCCCTTGGTAGCAGGATGGGTACCATCTGAAAATGGTAAAGAAGCAATGCCCCTATTTACTGCATTAACACTATTAAACCAGGCATGCTCTCTGGTAGGGTTAATCATGCTGATTAAAACATTATGTTGGCTATGTTTGTAAGCAGAACCGTTCAGCACAGTGTTACATAAGCAGTGCTAATGAGGGCTACGTCTGGCCCCTTGTTGCTTGAATCACCTCCTTTGCATAATTGCATATGATTAAAAATGCAGATAATCTCATCAATGGTTCTTCCTACAGGTATCATTTTAATCAGCATGATCAACTGTACCAGGCAGAATTCCTGGTTTAATAAGGTTGATCATGCTGACAGATGCTCTTTAACCACTTCAACCCCGCTAGCTGAAACCCCCTTCATGACCAGGCCACTTTTTACACTTCTGCACTACACTACTTTCACCGTTTATCGCTCGGTCATGCAACTTACCACCCAAATGAATTTTACCTCCTTTTCTTCTCACTAATAGAGCTTTCATTTGGTGGTATTTTATTGCTGCTGACATTTTTACTTTTTTTGTTATTAATCAAAATGTAACGATTTTTTTGCAAAAAAATGAAATTTTTCACTTTCAGCTGTAAAATTTTGCAAAAAAAACGACATCCATATATACATTTTTCACCAAATGTATTGTTCTACATGCCTTTGATTTAAAAAAAATGTTTGGGCAAAAGTTATAGCGTTTACACACTATGGTACAAAAATGTGAATTTCCGCTTTTTGAAACAGCTCTGACTTTCTGAGCACCTGTCATGATTCCTGAGGTTCTACAATGCCCAAACAGTATAAAAACACCACAAATGACCCCATTTCAGAAAGTAGACACCCTAAGGTATTCGCTGATGGGCATAGTGAGTTTATAGAACTTTTTATTTTTTGTCACAAGTTAGCGGAAAATGATGATTTTTTATTTTTTTTCCTTACAAAGTCTCATATTCCACTAACTTGCGACAAAAAATTAAAAATTCTAGGAATTCGCCATGCCCCTCACGGAATACCTTGGGGTGTATTCTTTCCAAAATGGGGTCACTTGTGGTGTAGTTATACTGCCCTGGCAATTTAGGGGCCCATATGTGGGAGAAGTACTTTGCTATCAAAATCTGTAAAAAATGACCGGTGAAATCCGAAAGGTGCACTTTGGAATGTGGGTCCCTTTGCCCACCTAGGCTGCAAAAAATTGTCACACATCTGGTATCACCGTACTCAGGAGAAGTTGGGGAATGTGTTTTGGGGTGTCATTTTACATATACCCATGCTGGGTGAGAGAAATATCTTGGCAAAAGACAACTTTTCCCATTTTTTTATACAAAGTTGGCATTTGACCAAGATATTTTTCTCACCCAGCATGGGTATATGTAAAATGACACCCCAAAACACATTCCCCAACTTCTCCTGAGTACGGCGATACCAGATGTGTGACACTTTTTTGCAGCCAAGATGGGCAAAGGGGCACATATTCCAAAGAGCACCTTTCAGATTTTGCAGGCCATTTTTTTACACATTTTGATTGCAAAGTACTTCTCACACATTTGGGCCCCTAAATTGCCAGGGCAGTATAACTACCCCACAAGTGACCCCATTTTGGAAAGAAGACACCCCAAGGTATTCCGTGAGGGGCATGGCGAGTTCCTAGAATTTTTAATTTTTTGTCACAAGTTAGCGGAAAATGATGATTTTTTTAATTTATTTTTTTCCTTACAAAGTCTCATATTCCACTAACATGTGACAAAAAATAAAAAATTCTAGGAACTCGCCATGCCCCTCACGGAATACCTTGCGGTATCTTCTTTCCAAAATGGGGTCACTTGTGGGGTAGTTATACTGCCCTGGCAATTTAGGGGCCCAAATGTGTGAGAAGTACTTTGGAATCAAAATGTGTAAAAAATGGCCTGCGAAATCCGAAAGGTGCACTTTGGAATATGTGCCCCTTTGCCCACCTTGGCTGCAAAAAAGTGTCACACATCTGGTATCGCCGTACTCAGGAGAAGTTGGGGAATGTGTTTTGGGGTGTAATTTTACATATACCCATGCTGGGTGAGAGAAATATCTTGGCAAAAGACAACTTTTCCCATTTTTTTATACAAAGTTGGCATTTGACCAAGATATTTATCTCACCCAGCATGGGTATATGTAAAATGACACCCCAAAACACATTCCCCAGCTTCTCCTGAGTACGGCGATACCAGATGTGTGACACTTTTGCGCATCTAGGCTGCAAAAGTGCCCAAATTCCTTTTAGGAGGGCATTTTTAGACATTTGGATCCCAGACTTCTTCTCACACTTTAGGGCCCCTAAAAAGCCAGGGCAGTATAAATACCCCACATGTGACCCCACTTTGGAAAGAAGACAGCCCAAGGTATTCAATGAGGGGCATAGCCAGGGCCGGATTAAGAGCATCATGGGCCTGGTGCAGAAGATTTTAATGGGCCTTTTTATAGAAAAAAAATACCGCAACGCAGAGCAACTTTTTATAGCACAAATTAAGTGTGAATTTACGCAGAATTGCACATGTGAAAATACGCATGCATAAAGTTTGAAGTGTGAACGGGTCTGCGTAATCCCATTCAAATCTATTGGACTAAAGTTCATGCGTAATTTTGAAGCAGATTTACGCACGGGTTTGCGTGTGAAAAATCTGCTGTGTGAACTTAGCCTAAGTGTAAATCTCTGGCCACAGTTTAAATATACAGCCATCTACAGGGAGTGTAGAATTATTAGGCAAGTTGTATTTTTGAGGATTAATTTTATTATTGAACAACAACCATGTTCTCAATGAACCCAAAAAACTCATTAATATCAAAGCGGAATATTTTTGGAAGTAGTTTTTAGTTTGTTCTTAGTTTTAGCTATTTTAGGGGGATATCTGTGTGTGCAGGTGACTATTACTGTACATAATTAGGCAACTTAACAAAAAACAAATATATACCCATTTCAATTATTTATTTTTACCAGTGAAACCAATATAACATCTCAACATTCACAAATATACATTTCTGACATTCAAAAACAAAACAAAAACAAATCAGTGACCAATATAGCCACCTTTCTTTGCAAGGACACTCAAAAGCCTGCCATCTATGGATTCTGTCAGTGTTTTGATCTGTTCACCATCAACATTGCGTGCAGCAGCAACCACAGCCTCCCAGACACTGTTCAGAGAGGTGTACTGTTTTCCCTCCTTGTAAATCTCACATTTGATGATGGACCACAGGTTCTCAATGGGGTTCAGATCAGGTGAACAAGGAGGCCATGTCATTAGATTTTCTTCTTTTATACCCTTTCTTGCCAGCCACGCTGTGGAGTACTTGGACGCGTAATACCCCACATGTGGCCCCATTTCAGAAAGAAGACACCCCAAGGTATTCCGTGAGGGGCATATTGAGTCCATGAAAGATTAAAATTTTTGTCCCAAGTTAGCGGAAAGGGAGACTTTGTGAGAAAATACAAAAAAAATCTATTTCCGCTAACTTGTGCCACTAGTTCGCGCGGTACCACAGGCACCAATCCGTTCTAGAAACAAATGCCTAAAGAGGGCCACACTTGTGTAGAAATTGTCCACATAAAGATGGCACCCCTTGCCGAATAAGGGTGACACCAAGTCCCAGACTGTCTTCCCACTGCTCCCCAGGTAGTCAGGGCAACCGACCGGCTCCAGGGTCTGATCTTTTCCCTCATAGACACGAAATTTGTGGGTATAGCCTGTGGCCCTTTCACAGAGCTTATACAATTTGACCCCATACCGGGCGCGCTTGCTTGGGATGTATTGTTTGAAGCCAAGGCGCCCGGTAAAATGTATCAGGGACTCGTCTACACAGATGTTTTGCTCTGGGGTATACAAATCTGCAAATTTCAGGTTGAAATGGTCTATGAGGGGCCGAATTTTGTGGAGCCGGTCAAAAGCAGGGTGGCCTCTGGGACGGGAGGTGCTGTTATCACTAAAGTGCAGGAAACGCAGGATGGTCTCAAATCGTGTCCTGGACATAGCAGCAGAGAACATGGGCATGTGATGAATTGGGTTCGTGGACCAATATGACCGCAATTCATGCTTTTTAGTTAGAACCATGTTGAGGAGGCCCAAAAAAGTTTTAATTTCGGAAACTTGGACTGGTTTCCACCGGAAAGGCTGGGCATAAAAGCTTCCCGGGTTAGCGGTTATAAATTGTGTGGCATACCGGTTTGTCTCTGCCACAACTAAGTCTAAGAGCTCCGCAGTCAAGAACAGCTCAAAAAATCCCAGGGCCGAATCGATCTGAGCTGTCCCAACCCGAACTCCAGACTGGGCGGTGAAAGGGGGAACTACAGGTGTGGCTGAAGTTGGGGACTGCCAATCAGGGTTTGCCAGCACCTCAGGGATTCTAGGGGCTCTACGGGCACGTCTTTGCAGTGGCTGCGACGGGGTCACTACTGCACGTGCCACCGTACCAGCTTCAACTGCCCTTCTGGTGCTCGCTACTTCACCATGTTCTACGGCAGTGCTGGTACTAGGTCCAGGAAGGGCTGGGCTGCTGGTGTATGCCTCACCACGTAATCCGACAGCACCAGCCCCACTCTGCTGCTCTTGAAGCGGATCCAGCGCAACCTGCGGTCTAGCGACACGGGGCCGGGTACGCCTGGTGCTATCAGGGACCTCAGCCTCCTCGTCCGAACTTTGGGTCAGAGAGCCACTGCTTTCTACAGGTTCGTATTCTGACCCGCTAGATTCATCAAATGAGGGTACCCATTCCTCATCCGACTGGGTCAGAAGCCTGGAGGCCGCTGCGGTTGATAAAAAATATTAAAACAGATTTTTTTATTGCCGCAGCGCGTGTAAAGTGAATTTGCAGTGATCAAAAAAAAATATTTTTTGTCACGGCGGTGGGGTGGGCGTGGGTGAACGCACGTGTGGACGACCGATCAGGCCTGATCGGGCAAACACTGCGTTTTGGGTGGAGGGCGAACCTAAAGTGACACTAATACAATTATAGATCTGACCGTGATCAGTTTTGATCACTTCCAGATACTATAAAAGTACAAATGCTGATTAGCGATACGCTAATCAGCGAATCAGTGACTGCGGTGCGGTGGGCTGGGCGCCTACTGATCCCTAAACTACCTAACCAAGGGGCCTAAACTATCCCTAAAACCTAACGGTCAATACCAGTGAAAAAAAAAAGTGACAGTTTGCACTGATTATTTTTTTCCTTTCACTAGTGATTGACAGGGGTGATCAAAGGGTTAATAGGGGTTCAGGGGGGTGATCTGGGGCTAGTATGAGGTGTTTGGTGTACTCACTGTGTAGCCTGCTCCTCTGCTGGATCCAACCGACGAAAAGAACCAGCAGAGGAGCAGGCAGCCATATAACAGATCATATTTGCAAATATGATCTGCTATCTGGCTCTCTGATTGTTTTTTTTAAAAATCAGCAACCTGCCAGCCGCGATCATTGGCTGGCAGGTTGCTGACGAAATACTTCTTGACGAAATGCCGGCCCGCGATGCGCATGCGCGGGCCGGCTGTGACGAAATCTCGCGTCTCGCCGATGCGTCCAGGAGGAATAAATCAACCACCTCCCGGACGCATCGGTGCGTACAGCGGTCGGGAGGTGGTTAATATGGCCAAACCCAAATAGTTGTGGATGATTATAAAGTCTGTATTGAAGGGTGCACTGAAAGAGAGGTATGCAGTTTAATATATAATTCTTTTTTACACTCCAAGATGTGAATCTGTCAGCAGAGACCTCCCTATCTAGCCGTTTGCACATAGCTATGGTTTACCTGATTAAAACACAGTTTTTCTTTTTTTGATCTGAGTTATAATACTTTCTCTTAATATGCCTTTGGTGTATTGAGGGTGTCACCATTGCTCTTGTTCCACCCATCCTCCCCTCCAGCCCCTCACTTGCTGCCTGGTACTGTCAATCAAGGCAGCCAGGGAGGGGCTGGAGGGGAGAATGGGTGGAACAAGAGCAATGGTGACGCGTATTAGGTTACTTTTACACTAGCGTTACTGATAATACAGCCATCGGCATAATATAATATACCCAAGCAGTGCTCCAGACTAAAAAAAATACCTAGTAGCCATTGGCTCCTGAACTGAACAATTTAGGAGCCAAATTACATTTTTAGTCGCCAAATCGAAACCGAATTAAAATTGTGGTATCATGACAACGCTACGTCGATCAGAACGGCATAGGGTTGTTTCAATACCAAAATTTTGATTCGCTTTCGTCACCATAAAAAAGTATTGCGATACTCAATACCACACCAAAGCATTTGTGAGATGATGCATTGAGATCGACGGATCCCGGAACTGCTTGCCGGATCACACTGCCGCAAGTGTGAAAGTAGCCTTAGTGTATGTGTTTTTTTTTTTTTACTATTAGCCCCCTTAGGGGCTGGAACCCTTGTCTTATTCACCTTATTTCACATGGGCGAGATTTCTGCGTGGGTGCAATGCGTGAGGTGAACGCATTGCACCCACACTGAATCCGTACCCATTTACTTCTATGGGACTGTGCACATGAGCCGTGATTTTCACTCATCACTTGTGCGTTGCATGAAAATCGCAGCATGCTCTATGTTGTGCGTTTCTCACGCAACGCAGGCCCCATAGAAGTTAATGGGGCTGCGTGAAAATCGCAAGCATCCGCAAGCAAGTGAGGATGCGGTGCGATTTTCACGCATGGTTTCTAGGATGAATGTCTATTCACTGTATTATTTTCCCTTATAACATGGTTATAAAGGAAAATAATAGCATTCTTTAATACAGAATGCTCTATAGAAGGTCGATTGAGGGTTAAAAAATAAAAAATAAAATTAACTCACCTCCTCCAATTGATCGCTTAGCTGCCGGTCTCCTGTTCTTTCTTCAGGACCTGTCAAAGGTCCTGTGGTGACATCACTGTGTTCATCACATGGTACATCACATGATCCATCACCATGGTAATGGACCATGTGATGAGCTCAGTGACGTCACCACAGGTCCTTTGACAGGTCCTGAAGAAAGAACAGGAGACCGGCAGCTGCGCGATCAATTGGAGGAGGTGAGTTAATTTATTTATTTTTTAACCCTCATTGGCACCAATGTTTATTATACTGGGTGATGGGGGGGCGCACTGTGCCACCAATGTTTATTATACTGGGGAGGGGATGGGCTGTGGCCACTGCATCACCAATGAAGATAACTGACCTGTTAATACAAATACAGGAGGCGGGTGCCGGAATCAAATAGCCGGCACCCGACCTCTATGACAGAGAGCTCTGAGATCCGCTGCAGTTAACCCCTCAGGTACCGCACCTAAAGGGTTAACTGCGGCTGATCGCAGCTCCCTGTCATAGAGGTCGGGTGTCGGCTATTTGATTCCGCCACCCGCCTCCTGTATTTGTATTAACAGGTCAGTTATCTTCATTGGTGGGCGCAGTGGCCACAGCCCCTCCCCTCCTCCTCCCGTCTCTCTTCTTATTGGCGGTGGCGGCCGCACAGGGGGGAGGGAGAGACTCCTTCTCCACTACGCTGCTGAGAAGAACATCGGCGGCGGGGCAGAGAACTATCAGCTCCTGTGCCCCGCCGCTGTATTCAGCTGCAGAGCTGAGGTGGCGGGTCTAGTCGCAAATGGTGACAAGACTAAAAAGTCTTGTCTCCATTTGTAAATTCTAAGTCGCATTGGCGACCATTTTGGTCGCCATCTGGAGCCCTGCCAAGATGGATCCGTCATGAACACCATTGAAAGTCAATGGAGGATGGATACATTTTCTGTTGTGGCAGATTGTGGCAGAGAAAACGGATCCGTCCCCATTGACTTGCATTGGGGTTCATGCCGGATCCGTATTGCTCCGCATCCCAGGGTGGAAAGCAAACTACAACATGTTGCGGTTTGCTCTCCGGTCTGGGGACGCAACTAACGGAATGGAATGCATTTTGGAGCATTCCGTTCAGTTCAGTTTTGTCCCCATTGACAATGAATAGGGACAAAACTGAAGCGTTTTTTCCCGGTATTGAGCCCTTATGACGGATCTCAATACCGTAAAACTGTCATATCTCCGGAATAGAGAAAAAGAAAAACAGCATTTTAATCGGGTGAACCACAGCTATGTGTCTATGAAAAACGGTTGGATAGAGAGGTCGCTGGTGACAGACTCCCTTTAACCTCTTCCGTACACAGGGTGTACAGGTACGCCCTGATGTCCTGGTACTTAAGGACACAGGGCGTACCTGTACGCCCTATGTATTTCCTATCGCGTGGCGGTTAGTCATTTTTTTTTGTCGGTTAGGTTTAGGGTGAGTTTGTGAACACCCGTGCCCCACACACACGCACACTGAATAAAGATTTACACGCACGAACACGCAGACACACACTCCCCTATAGCCCGCCGGATGTTCTCGGCCGAGGAGGCATACGCCCAGCTTGCCTCCGAGTCTGAGAGTCCTAGTGAGGATGAGGATAAACCCACTTTCCTGTTGTCATCCGCGTCCTCTTCATCATCTAGCGATGATGATGAGCCCCTAAGGCGGCGGAGACGCCCACCCTAGTACGAGCAGCTCTGGGGCTCGTATTAGTTTTCCGGCCCACCAGTTAAATCTACCGGAGCCCCCTGCTGGTGAACTTGTCTGGAGTTGGAAAATTTGCCCAAAAAATTTAATTCTGAAATTTCATCCCCATTTGCCAATAACTTTTGTGCAACACCTAAAGGGTTAACAAAGTTTTGAATACCTTGAGGGGTGTAGTTTCTTAGATGGTGTCACTTTTTATGGAGTTTCTACTCTAGGGGTGCATCAGGGGGGCTTCAAATGGGACATGGTGTAAATAAACCAGTCCAGCAAAATCTGCCTTCCAAAAACCATACAGTGCACTTTCCATCTACGCCCTACTGTGTGCCCGTACAGTAGTTTACGGCCACATATGGAGTGTTTCTGCAAAACTACAAAATCGGGGCAGTAAATATAGCATTTTGTTTAGCTGTTAACCCTGGCTTTGTTACTGGAAAAAAATGGATTAAAATGGAAAATTTGCCAAAAAATTGTAATTCTTAAATTTCATTCCTATGTGCCAATAACTCTTGTGCAACACCTAAAGGGTTAACGACGTTTGTAAAATCAGTTTAGAATAACTTGAGGGGTGTAGTTTCTAGAATACGGTCATTTTTGGGTGGTTTCTATTATGTAAGCCTCACAAAGTGACTTTAGACTTGAACTTAAAAATTGAGTTTTTGAAAATTTTGGAAAAATTTCAAGATTTGCTTCTAAACTTTAAAGCCTTGTAACATCCAAAAAAATAAACTATCATTCCCAAAATGATCCAAACATGAAGTAGACATATAGGGAATGTAAAGTAATAACTATGTTTGGAGGTATTACTATGTATTATAGAAGTAGAGAAATTGAAACTTGGAAATGTGCAATTTTTTACAAATTTTTGGTAAATTTTTTATTTTTTTATTAATAAAAATGATTTTTTTTTTTACTTCATTTTACCAGTGTCATGAAGTACAATATGTGACGAAAAAACAATCTTAGAATGGCCTGGATAAGTCAAAGCGTTTTAAAGTTATCACCACTTAAAGTGACACTGGTCAGATTTGCAAAAAATGGCCTGGTCCTTAAGGTGAAATATGGCTGTGTCCTTAAGGAGTTAATGGATATATTGTGCACATGGGTAGAAAAATTATTTGATGGTTGAGAAACAATCTCTGAAGCAAGATGAAGCTTGGAGCCTCCACCTCCGAGTCGTTTACTTTAGTTATTAACACTTCCAAACTTCTCAAATTCCCTCATGAGAACAAGTGAATAGTTGGGTTAGAAATGTAGAGCAGGAGGTTATCCACATATAAAGCTAATTTATGATGACGATCACCAGTTCTCACGCCCATGGTATCTGGGGAACACAGCCATATATTCCATGGGACTGACATAGAGCAAGGGGGGCAAGAAGCACTCTTGTCTAGTTCCATTAGATATGGTTCAGGAAGGACGTATTGTAGGGGTTGGGGGGGGGGGGGGGGAATTGTAGTAGAGTGAATTTTTTTTCCTAAAAGAGACAGACCAATTCCTGTCTGTTGAAGGTTCGCACTTAAAATCATCCAGTGGACTCGGTTCAGTTTTGTCATTGACCAAGCAGGCAAGGATAGCATATTTCTGCATGTCAGAATCTATAAGGCCCCTTTCACACGGGTGAGTTTTCCGTGCGGGTGCGATGCGTGCGGTAAACGTATTGCACCCGCACTGAATCCTGACCCATTCATTTCTATGGGGCTGTGCACATGAGCATTGATTTTTCACGCATCACTCGTGCGTTGAGTGAAAATCGCAGCATGCTCTATATTGTGCGATTTTCACGTGACGCAGGCCCCATAGAAGTGAATGGGGTGCGTGAAAATCGCATAGCATCCGCAAGCAATGGCGGTGCGGTGCGATTTTCACGCATGGTTGCTAGGTGACAGTCTATTCACTGTATTATTTTCCCTTATAACATGGTTATAAGGGAAAATAATAGCATTCTGAATACAGAATGCATAGTAAAACAGCGCTGGAGGGGTTAAAAAAATAAAAAATAATTTAACTCACCTTAGTCCACTTGATCGCGAAGCCTGGCATCTCCTTGTGTCTCCTTTGTTGACTAGGACCTGTGGTGAGCATTAAATAGAGGTAAAGGACCTTTGATGACGTCACTCCGGTCATCACATGGTACGTCACATGTTCTTTTACCATGGTGATTCACCATGGTAAAAGGCCATGTGATGACCGGAGTGCTGTCATCAAAGGTCCTTTACCTCTATTTAATTCTCACCACAGGTCCTAGTCAACAAAGGAGACACAAGGAGATGCCAGGCTCCGCGATCAAGTGGACTAAGGTGAGTTAAATTATTATTATTATTTTTTTTTAACCCCTCCAGCGATGTTTTACTATGCATTCTGTATTCAGAATGCTACTATTTTCCCTTATAACCATGGTATAAGGGAAAATAATACAATCTACAGAACACCTTCACTTCACTTCTGTGAAGAAGTTCGGGTTTGGGTACCAAACATGCGCGATTTTTCTCATGCGAGTGCAAAACGCATGACAATGTTTTGCACTCGCACTGAAAAATTGCGCATTTTCCCGCAACGCACCCGCCTCTTATCCGGGCAAAAAAACTGACGCCCGTGTGAAAGAGGCCTAAGGAGAGCTTTTTAGTATTGCCACGAGTCTCTCGCCTCTGGACAAACTCAACTTGATCTGTATTAATAACCCAACTCAACAAGGATGCCAACCTGTTTGCTATAACTTTGCCAAAATATTTAATGTCCGCATTAATTAAATGGGGCTGAAGCTAGCACTGAAGGAAGAAAGCCTCCCAGGTTTGGGAATGACAGAGATCGTGACCAGCATCTTGTTTTGGTCTGCTTGTTTCTGACATTGCATTTGGATGCTGTTTTTGGCTTTCACGTCTGGTAGTGCGTGTGCGGTTTGCTGGACAGGTTACTTGTGTCCGATCAGTTCTGCTACAGAATAACAGGTTTAAAATTATCTTCATGGATCAATTTCTGCAAGCAGCCTCCCTCTATTCATTTCTATGGGGCTGCCGAAAATTGCTAAGCGCTGGCTCGACTATTTCCGTCTGCCCCATAGAAATTAATGGGAGCAGGGGCCGCGCTTGGTGGTGGACCCTGGGAAATCCGAGGTCCTACAGTCACAGCTCTGCCCGCTCCGTTCTCGTTTTAGGTGCGGGTCCCAGAGGTGGAACCCGCACCTATCAGACAATGGAGGCATATCCTAGCGATATGTCCCCGTTGTCTGTGATGGGAATACCCTTTTAATCTCCCTGATAGGTCCTCTGGCCACCATAAGGAATTGACCTTTTTTAGGGAGAACTGTAAGCTTTATTTTAGACTTTTATGCCTTATTCACACAGTCAGTTTTCGTCAGTGATTTCCATCAGTGATTGTGAGCCAAAACCAGGTGCGGCTCTAAGCCCAAAACTGGAGAAGATCTTTCCCTTATACCTTATGTCTGTGGAGACTCCAATCTTGGTTTTGGCTCACAATGATGGAAATCACTGACCAAAATACTGACTTGTGAATAAGGCCTCTTTCACACTTGCGTTGTCCGAATCCGGCGTGTACTCCACTTGCCGGAATTACACGCCGGATCCGGAAAAACGCAAGTGTACTGAAAGCATTTGAAGACAGATCCGTCTTCAAAATGCTTTCAGTGTTACTATGGCACCCAGGACGCTATTAAAGTCCTGGTTGCCATAGTCCCGGGGCGCTCCAGAGGGACATCAGAGCGCCCCATGCGCATGGATAACGCCTGGGGCGCCTTGACGTCACTCTGGAGCGCCCGGGAGCCGCACGGACGGTAAGTATGCTGCTCCCCCGCTCCCCTTTACCATGGCTGCCAGGACTTTAGCGTCCCGGCAGCCATGTTAACCATTGAGAAAAAGCTAAACGTCGGATCCGGCAATGCGCCAAAACGACGCTTAGCTTAAGGCCGGATCCGGATCAATGCCTTTCAATGGGCATTAATTCCGGATCCGGCCTTGCGGCAAGTCTTCAGGATTTTTGGCCGGAGCAAAAAGTGCAGCATGCTGCAGTATTTTCTGCGGCCAAAAAACATTCAGTTCCGGAACTGAAGACATCCTGATGCATCCTGAACGGATTTCACTCCATTCAGAATGCATTAAGATAAAACTGATCAGTATTCTTCCGGCATAGAACCCCGACGACGGAACTCTATGCCGGAAGAAAAGAACGCAGATGTGAAAGAGCCCTAAGGCTTTAACCTGCACATTTTCTTTGTCTTTTAACTCTTTTGAACTGCCTTCTGTGAACACTTTTTGCATGGCACTTTGCCTACTGTATGACAACCCTGACTGTATTGCTAGTGGAGTGCAAAATAGTGTTTTTAAGACAGGGTTATGATTCAGCTGAAGAATACTGCACCGAGTTTAGGCATCTAAGACCTCTTTCACACGGGCGTTGCGGGAACATGCACGATTTTTCCGCGCAAGTGCAAAACATTGTAATGCGTTTTCCACGCACGTGAGAAAAATCGTCGTGGGATCGGTGTTCTGTAGATTGTATTTTTTTCCCTTATAACATGGTTATAAGGGAAAATAATAGCATTCTGAATACAGAATACATAGTAAAATAGCGCTGGAGGGGTTAAAAAAAATTATAATAATTTAACTCACCTTAATCCACTTGATCGCGCAGCCGGCATCTCCTTCTGTCTTCATCTTAGCTGTGTGCAGGAACAGGACCTGTGGTGACGTCACTCCGGTCATCACATGATCCATCACATGATCGTTTACCATGGTGATGGATCATGTGATTGACCATGTGATGACCAGAGTGACGTCACCACAGGTCCTGTTCCTGCACACAGCTAAAATGAAGACAGGAGATGCCGGGCTGCGCGATCAAGTGGATTAAGGTGAGTTAATTATTATTATTTTTTAACCCCTCCAGCACTATTTTACTATGAATTCTGTATTCAGAATGCTATTATTTTCCCTTATAACCATGTTATAAGGGAAAATAATAATGATCGGGTCTCCATCCCGATCGTCTCCTAGCAACCGTGCGCAAAAATTTCACCGCATCTGCACTTGCTTGCGGATGGTTGCGATTTTCACGCAACCCAATTCATTTCTATGGGACCTGCATTGCGTGAAAAACGCACAAAATAGAGCATGCTGCGATTTTCACGCAACGCACAAGTGATGCGTTAAAATCACCGCTCATGTGAACAGCCCCATAGAAATGAATAGGTCGGGATTCAGTGCGGGTACAATGCGTTCAACTCACGCATCGCATCCATGCGGAATACTCGCCTGTGTGAAAGTTGCCTAAGGCCTAGTTCACACTTCAGTGTTTGGTCAGTGATTTCCATCAGTGATTTGTGAGCCAAAACCAGAAGTGGAGCCTCCATAGACATTAGGTAGAAGGGAAAGATCTGCTCCTGTTCTATGTTTAGAGCTGCACCTGGTTTTGGCTCACAAATCACTGATGGAAATCACTGACCAAACACTGAAGTGTGAACGAGGCCTAAGGCAATCATCTTCCTCCTGCTACCCTGGATGGAGTTGGTTATATCTTTGGTGATTCATCTGGATAGATGCCTATGGGAGCATCATTTGGAGCTTTCTACTGCCCTGCCTCCCTTGTTCTGTCCTCTCCAGATAAAACCATGCAGATTGGAAACATGCAATTTTCCCATGATCTCAGAAACCACTGGAGAGAGCATAGACTATGCTTCTATTGTGGAACTTTTGGACATCAACTTTGCTCCTGTCCTAAATGCCAGCCACCAAAAAGATTCCAACACATAGATGGGTCCAAGGAAGCCTACCTAGTCACGCAGGTAATTAATTTCTTTCCCCAATTTTTTTTGCCACTAGTGATGTTGTGTTAGAATTGTTGGGGGAAAGCATCTATTGACTGCTGAGCTGCTGCCAACTTGATAGACTCCAGGGTGGTTAAGGCGCCTAAAATGCCCTTTATCAGGTTGTAAGTTCCTATTAAGGTGACAGCAGTCAACAGCACTCATTTGTCCAATGGTATGACCACCTTCATGACTCCTGAGATTTGTGTTAGTTGGTGCTATGCATAACTAGTCAATATCATTCTGTGTCTTGGAGTCTCTGCCCACTGCGGTTGTGCTTGGAATTCCATTGATACAGAAGTACAAACCCAGTGGTTGATTGGTGTCTGGGTGAACTCTGACTGACATTCCTCCTGTATGACGTTTTCTCTCAATAACGTTTCCGCCACCCATACTATTCTGCCCCATTATTTAGAGGATTTGTCCTATGTTTTCTCAGTCTCAGAATGCAAACAGCCTTTCCATAAGGAATATGACTTCCCCTGTTGGTTCCCGAGCACTAAGCTTTGAAATCAATGTCGTTTACCATTGATACCCAACTTTAATTAACTTCACGGGAGGAGGAGTCTTCACCAGGCATGGTCTTAGGATACCTAACAACTTGATCAGGATAAGGTTGGATGTTAAATGGAAGGCAGCATTTACTACCCCAGAGGAGCATTATGAACGGCTTGTCATGCCTTTCAGTCTTTTTAATGTTCCAGCTGTATTCTAGGTGTTCATGATATTTTCAGGGACTTTATAGGCTGGTTTGTAGATGTTTACTTAGGTTACCTTCACATCTGCGGTAGCAGTGCAGCGGCAGGCAAGTGGAGGTTTGTCCGGATACAAACCGCAGCATGCAACTCTTCTCCGCTACTCAGGTGGATGCGGATGGAATGTCTGCCGGACCTCATTATACTTTAATTGGGCTGGTGGACATTCTGTTCGTATCCAGTGGTGCCGGATCCAGTTCTGGATGGTGGAATTCTGATGGAATGGTCATTTTTTTTCTGACCAGGCTTCTCATGTCTCTTATGTTCATATCTCATGTCTCTTATGTTCATATCTCATGTCTCTTATGTTCATACTGTGATGAAAAAAATTACATGAAAACTTACTGTTTGCCAAACAAGAAAAATGTGTGTTTGAGGCTCAGGATGTGCTTTTTGGGGGGTTTTGTCCTCCTGGCTTAGGTTTTTGGTATGGATCCTGCCAAAGTGCAGGCGATTGGCGACTGGGTGCAGCCAGAAACCATTAAAGGGGTTTTATGAAGATACAGTAGCTGTAATTTTGTAATCAATTTCTTTTACCTTTACCTTTGCTGCTTCTATCTTCCATTATGTGCTGTTGTCTCATGACCATGTCCATGTAGCTCTTTATTGTCATGTTCTGTCCATGGGCTTGTCAAAGCAGCGGCAGTGATAGGGCTGGGTCAGAGAAAGAAGTGCATCATGGGTTTGGTTGTGTAACGCAACAGGAAGTGCTACATACATAAGGTAAACTTGGTGAAAATGGTTTAGGATAATCCAAATTGAAAAATAGCATGAGGAAGATCTACATGAGGTAAACAACAAGTACATTACAGGGAGTGCAGAATTATTAGGCAAATGAGTATTTTGACCACACCATCCTCTTTATGCATGTTGTCTTACTCCAAGCTGTATAGGCTCGAAAGCCTACTACCAATTAAGCATATTAGGTGATGTATTACTCACACAGCAATGCAATGCTCATACTGAAGTATTGGAATGCATTGTAAAGGAATATACCCCCAAAAGTTCAAGTTCCAAAGTAGAACAAAAAAAGAAAGTTAAAAAAAGAAAGTTTTCCCCCCCAAAATTTAAAAGTTTCAAGTAAAAATAAGCAAAAAATTAATTTTCCCCAAATAAAGTAAAAAAAAAAATGGGAAAAAATAGGGGGGAAAAGAAATTATACATATTAGGTATCACCGCGTCTGTATCGACTGGCTCTATAAACATATAACATGACCTAACCCCTCAGATGAACACCGTAAAAAATAAAAAATTTAAACTGTGCTAAATAACCAATTTTTTTGTCACCTTACATCACAAAAAGTACAACAGCAAGCGATTAAAAAGGCGTTTGCACACCAAAATAGTACCAATCTAACCGTCACCTCATCCCGCAAAAAATTTGCCCCTACCTGAGACAATCTCCCCAAAAATAAAAATAAACTATGGCTCAGAATATGAAGACACTAAAACATATTTTTTTTTGCTTTGAAAAAAGCTGTTATTGTGTAAAACTTAAATAAATAAAAAGTATACATATTTAGTATCGCCACGTTCATATTGACTGGCTCTATAAAAATATCACAGGGCCTAACCTCTCAGATGAACAACGTAAAAAATAAAAAATAAAAACTGTGCTAAATAAACCATTTTTTCTCACCTTACATCACAAAAAGTGTAATAGCAAGCGATCAAAAAGTCATATGCACCCCAAAATAGTGCCAATCAAACAGTCATCTCATCCCGCAAAAAATGAGACCCTACCTAAGATAATCGCCCAAAAACTGAAAAAAAACTATGGCTCTCAGAATATGGAAACACTAAAACATGATTTTTTTTTTTGTTTAAAAAATTATATTATTGTGTAAACCAACATATCACATGAACTAACCCCTTAGATGAACACCGTAAAAAAATTTAGAATAAAAACTGCTAAATAAACCATTTTTTGTCACCTTACATCACAAAAAGTGTAATAGCAAGTGATCAAAAAGTCACATGCACCCCAAAATAGTGCCAATAAAACCGACATCTCATCCCGCAAAAATCATACCCTACCCAAGGTAATCGCCCAAAAACTGAAAAAATTATGGCTCTCAGACTCTGGAAACACTAAAACATAATTTTTTTTTGCTTCAAAAATTAAATCAATGTGTAAAACTTACATAAATAAAAAAAAGTATACATATTAGGTATCGCCGCATCCGTGACAACCTGGTATTGCCGCGTCCGTATCGACTGGCTCTATGAAAATATCACATGACCTAACACTTCAGAGGAATACTGTAAAAAATTTTAAATAAAAACTGTGCTAAATAAACCATTTTTCATATCACATGAACTAACCCCTTAGATGAACACCGTAAAAAAAATTAGAATAAAAACTGCTAAATAAACCATTTTTTGTCACCTTACATCACAAAAAGTGTAATAGCAAGCGATCAAAAAGTCACACACACCCCAAAATAGTGCCAATAAAACCGTCATCTCATCCCGCAAAAATCATACCCTACCCAAGGTAATCGCCAAAAAACTGAAAAAATTATGGCTCTCAGACTAGGGAAACACTAAAACATGATATTTTTTTGCTTCAAAAATGAAATCATTGTGTAAAACTTACATAAATAAAAAAAAGTATACATATTAGGTATCGCCGCATCCGTGACAACCTGGTCTATAAAAATATCACATGATCTAACCTGTCAGATGAATGTTGTATATAACAAAAAATAAAAACGGTTATCTTGCCTCACAAAAAGTGTAATATAGATCAACCAAAAATCATATGTACCCTAAACTAGTACCAAGAATACTGCCACCCTATCCCATAGTTTTTAAAATGGGGCCACTTTTTTGGAGTTTCTACTCTAGGGGTGCATCAGGGGGGCTTCAAATGGGACATGGTATCAAAAAAACCAGTCCAGCAAAACCTGCCTTCCCAAAAACTTATGGCATTCCTTTCCTTTTGCGCCCTTCCGTGTGTCCGTACAGCGGTTTACGACCACATATGGGGTGTTTCTGTAAACTACAGAATCAGGGCCATAAATATTGAGTTTGGTTTGGCTGTTAACCCTTGCTTTGTAACCGGAAAAAAATTATTGAAATGGAAAATCTGCCAAAAAAGTGAAATTTTGAAATTGTATCTCTATTTTCCATGAATTCTTGTGGAACACCTAAAGGGGTTAACGACGTTTGTAAAATCAGTTTTGAATACCTTGAGGGGTGTAGTTTATAGAATGGGGTCATTTTTGGGTGGTTTCTATTATGTTAGCCTCGCAAAGTGACTTCAGACCTGGTCCCTAAAAATTGGGTTTTTTGAAAATTTCAGAAAAATGTCAAGATTTGCTTCTAAACTTCTAAGCCTTGTAACATCCCCAAAAAATAAAATATCATTCACAAAATGATCCAAACATGAAGTAGATATATGGGGAATGTAAAGTAATAACTATTTTTGGAGGTATTACTATGTATTATCGAAGTAGAGAAATAGATTTTTTTTGCAAATCTGACCAGAGTCACTTTAAGTGCTGATAACTTTAAAACGCTTTGACTTATCCAGGCCGTTCTGAGATTGTTTTTTCGTCACATATTGTACTTCATGACACTGGTATAATGAAGTAAAAAAATTATTATTTTTTTGCTCCAAAAAATACCTAATTTTACAAAAATTGGGAAAAATTAGCAAATTTCAAAGTTTCTGTTTCTCTACTTCTGTAATACATAGTAATACCCCCAAAAATTGTGATGACTTTACATTCCCCATATGTCTACTTTATGTTTGAATTATTTTGGGAATGATATTTTATTTTTTGGGGATGTTATAAGGCTTAGAAGTTTAGAAGCAAATCTTGAAATCTTTCAGCAATATACAAAAACTAAATTTTTAGGGACTAGTTCAGGTCTGAAGTCACTTTGCGAGGCTTACATAATAGAAACCACCCAAAAATGACCCCATCTAAGAAACTACACCCCCCCAAGGTATTCAAAACTGATTTTACATACGTTATTAACCCTTTAGGTGTTGCACAAGAGTTATTGGCAAATGGGGATGAAATTTGAGAATTACATTTTTTTGTCAAATTTTTCATTTTAACCTATTTTAACCCATTTTTTCCACTAACAAAGCAAGGGTTAACAGCCAAACAAGACAGTATCTTTATTGCCCTGTAAACTATCGTACGGCCACACAGTGGGGCGTAGAGTGAAAGGTGCGCCGTTTGGTTTTTGGAGGGCTGATTTTTATGGACTGGTTTATTTACACCATGTCCCATTTGAAGCCCATTTGAAGCCCCCTGAGGCACCCCTAGAGTAGAAACTCCCTAAAGTGACCCCATCTAAGAAACTACACCCCTCAAGGTATTCAAAACTGAGTTTACATACGTCGTTAACCCTTTTTTCATTTAAACCCATTTTTTCCACTAACAAAGCAAGGGTTAACAGCCAAACAAGACTGTATCTT
Source organism: Bufo gargarizans (assembly GCF_014858855.1). NCBI lineage: Eukaryota > Metazoa > Chordata > Amphibia > Anura > Bufonidae > Bufo > Bufo gargarizans. The sequence goes on along the minus strand of NC_058082.1, from coordinate 386,840,227 downwards.
TATTGCCCTGACTCTGCCGTTTACAGAAACACCCAATATGTGGCCGTAAACTACTGTACGGCCACACAGCGGGGCGTAGAGTGAAAGGTGCGCTGTTTGGTTTTTGGAGGGATGATTTTTATGGACCGGTTTATTTACACCGTGTCCTGTTTCAACCCCTCTGATGCACCCCTGGAGTAGAAACTCCCTAAAAGTGACCCCATTTTGGAAACTACGGGATAAGGTGGCATTTTTTGCGGTACTGTTTTTAGCAAATAAATATGAATTTTGGTTGCTCTATATTACATTTTTGTGAGGCAAGGTTACCAAAAATTAAAATTCTGAAATTTCATCTCCATTTGCCATTAACTGTTGAGGAACACCTAAAGGGTTAATAAAGTTTGTATAATCAGTTTTGAATACCTTGAGGGGTGTTGTTTCTTAGATGGGGTCACTTTTAGGGAGTTTTTACTCTAGGGTGCATCAAGGGGGCTTCAAAAGGCACATGGTGTCAATAAAAAAGGCCATCAAAATCGGCCTTCCAGAAACCATGTCGGTCCTTTCCTTTTGCGGCCTCCCTTTTACTGATACAGCAGAATACAACCACAAATGTGGTGTTTCTGTAAACTGCAGTATCAGGGTAATATTAAGTTTTGTTTATTTGTTAACCCTTGTTTTGTTACCAGAAAAAACTGATTGAAATGGAAAAGTACCAAAAATAGCGGTTTTGGCACAGTTTTTTTTTTTTTTTTTTTTTAACCGAGTTAATCTGGGGGGTTAGGTCATGGGATATTTTTATAGAGGAAATTCTTATGGATGCGGCAATACCCAATATCTTTTTTGATACAATTTGTTTTTGGGTATCTCTAAAGTCTAAGGGTCACTTTTTTAACTTATTTTTTATCCAATTATCTCATCTGGGGGCTCATTTTTTGCGGGATGAGGCGACGGTTTTATTGGCACTATTTTGGGGGCTATATGACTTTTTGATCGCATGCTATTAAACTTTTTATTATGTAAGGTGAAAAAAAAAACTTTTTTTGCACCTTTTTTTTTTTTCTGGACCATGTTAATCTGGGGGAATAGGTCATGGGGTATTTTTATAGAGGAGATTATTACCGACGCGGCGATACCTAATATGTCTACTTTTAATAAATTATTTAAGTTTTTTTGGGTGTCTCAAGTCTGAGAACCATTTTTTTTAATCCAATGTCAGTGCTAAATTGGGTTATAAATGTAGTACTCCATGGAAGTGTGATACTCCCTGAAGCAACCGTCAATGCAGAGGCCCGGATGATCGGGGCACGTGTCGCACTGAGTAGTCGTGTCCTTCCGTATCCCCCTCCTGCGACACACTCTGCACTTTTTTTGGGTTTGTCCCTTCTTTCTAGTATGGGGGACCACACCTGGAAAGTGTTGGCCAGGGACGATCCGGGCACCTACAGTTCCCGAGGTACTCCGGCCTGCTCTTTCCCGGTCCAAAAAGATCAGGGCCTTGAGGACTGCCTCATAGAACTGGAGGAATGTCCCTGTGCTGCCAGCGCTTCGGGATAGTACAAAAGAGTTGTACATGGCAATCTGTACCAAGTAGACCGCAACTTTTTTGTACCATGCCCGGGTTTTGCGCATGGAGTTATATGGCTTGAGGACTTGATCCGAGAGATCAACTCCTCCCATATATCGATTGTAGTTGACGATACAATCGGGCTTGAGGACCGTTGCCACGGTACCTTGCACAGGGACAGGGGTGATGCCGTTACCATGAATAGTGGACAGTACAAGGACATCCCTCTTGTCCTTATACCTGACCAGCAACAGGTTTCCAGTGGTAAGGGCACGGGTCTCACCCCTGGGGATAGGTACCTGGAGGGGTTGGGCAGGGAGGCCGCATAGATTTTTCCGCACGGTCCCACAAGCGGACGTGGATCTGGCGGCAAGGGACAGGAACAAGGGGATACTGGTATAAAAGTTATCCACGTAAAGGTGGTAACCCTTATCCAGCAGTGGGTACATAAGGTCCCACACAAGTTTCCCGGTAACACCCAGAGTGGGGGGACATTCTGTGGGTTGAATCCGGGAATCTCGCCCCTCGTATACACAAAATTTGTAAGTGTACCCTGAGGTACTATCACAAATTTTGTATAGCTTCACGCCATACCTCGCCCGCTTGGAGGGCACATACTGGCGGAAAATGAGTCTCCCCTTGAACGCAATGAGAGACTCATCAACCGCGACCTCCCTTCCAGGTACATAGGCCTCCATGAATTTGGCCCCAAAGTGATCGATGTATCTTATACAGACGGTCATGGGCAGGATCACCTCAGGGGGGACATGCTGCATTATCGGAATAATGCAGACATTTCCGGATGGCCTCAAACCGGGAGTGTGTCATGGCTGTACTGTAAAGTGGGGCCTGGTATAGGACGTCCCCACTCCAGTACAGCCTGACACTGGTTTTCTTGACCAGGCCCATATGCAGCACGAGGCCCCAAAATGTCCTCATTTCGGCTGCACTGACCGGCGTCCAGCCTCCGGGCCTGGCCAAAAAGGAGCCCGGGTGTTGAGCGACGAACTGTTGGGCGTACAGATTAGTCTGCTCCACCATCAGATTTACCAGTGGGTCACTGAAAAAATGACAAAAAAAGTCATATTCAGTGTAGCCCACTGTGGAAATCTGGATTCCTGATTGGCCTACAAAATCAGGAATCACAGGCTCGTATCGATCTGGGCTACACCAGACAAGTTCACCGGCAGGGTGCTCCGGTGGATTTAACTGGTGGGCCGGGAAACCAGTACGAGCCACAGAGCTGCTCGTACTAGTGTGGGCCACAGGGTCCCTAACATGGCGGTCCCCTTGCTCGGCCTGGCAGCGTCTCCGCCGCCTTGGTGGCTCATCATCATCGCTAGATGATGAGGAGGATGCGGATGACAACAGGAATGTGGGGTCATCCTCACTGGGACTCTCAGACTCGGAGGCAAGCTGGGCGTATGCCTCCTCGGCCGAGAACGTTCGGCGGGCCATAGGGGAGTGTGTGTCTGCGTGTATATGGGCGTGTGTGTAACTCTTTATTTGGTGTGCGTGTGTGTGGGGGCACGGGTGTTCACAAACTCACCCTAAAACTAACAGAAAAAAAATAAAATAAACTAACTAAAAAAAAGGGCAAAAAATGTGGGGAAAAAAATTCAAAACCGCTGATCAACCACAGCGCATGCGCATAAAGCAGACGCGGGATGCGATCCCGGCCAGTGAGGGTGCCGGGCGCATGCGCTGAAGATGGCCCGGGACACTAGTACAGCGCTTCAGAGTAGCCGCCCAGCTCAGTGAATATTGATGAACTGGGCGGCGCTTCAAACGGCAGTTGTGGCGAGGCTGGCTGGGCGTAAATTGATATGAAGCACCGCCCCTTGGGCAGATTGAACGCCAGGAAAGCAGGTTATAAAACTTCTTTTTACTGTATTTATGAGGCGGACAGGGGGGATACTTAGATGATTCTAATACCCTTTATAAGACCTATACTGTCATATATACCCCTAAATATGCTTTTTGGGCCTGTCAGTGTCCCTTTAAGTACCTGTACGCCCTATTTCCTTAAGAGGTTAAGGACACTGCCTTATTTCACCTTAGGACCAGGCCATTTTTTGCAAATCTGACCAGTGTCACTTTAAGTGGTGATAACTTTAAAACGCTTTGACTTATCCAGGCCATTCTGAGATTGTTTTTTCGTCACATATAGTACTTCATGACACTGGTAAAATGAAGTAAAAAAAAAAAAATTTTTTTGCATAACAAAATACCTCATTTACCAAAAATTTCAGTTTCTCTACTTCTGTAATACATAGTAATACCCCTAAAAATTGTGATGACTTCACATTCCCCATATGTCTACTTCATGTTTGAATTATTTTGGGAATAATATTTTATTTTTTGAGGATGTTACAAGGCTTAGAAGTTTAGAAGCAAATCTTGATATTTTTAAGAAATTTACAAAAACCCAATTTTTAGGGACCACTACAGCTCTGAAGTCACTTTGCGAGGCTTACATAATAGAAACCACCCAAAAAATGACCCCATTCTATAAACTACACCCCTCAAGGTATTCAAAACTGATTTTACAAACTTTGTTAACCCTTTAGGTGTTGCACAAGTTATTGGCAAATGGGGATGAAATTTGAGAATTAAATTTTTTTGCCTAATTTTCCATTTTAACCCATTTTTTCCACTAACAAGGCAAGGGTTAACAGCCAAATAAGACTATCTTTATTGCCCTGACTCTGCAGTTTACAGAAACACCCCATATGTGACCGTAAACTACTGTACAACCACACAGCGGGGCGTAGAGTGAAAGGTGCGCCGTTTGGTTTTTGGAAAGCAGGTTTTGCTGGACTGGTTTTTAGACACCATGTCCCATTTGAAGCCCCCCCTGATGCAACCCTAGAGTAGAAACTCCATAAAAGTGACCCCATCTAAGAAACTACACCCCTCAAGGTATTCAAAACTTATTTTACAAACTTTGTTAACCCTTTAGGTGTTGCACAAGATTTAATGGAAAATAGAGGTACAATTTCAAATTTCACTTTTTGGGCAGATTTTCCATTTTAATTTTTTTTTTCCAGTTACAAAGCAAGGGTTAACAGCCAAACCAAACTAATTATTTATGGCCCGGATTCTGTAGTTTACAGAAACACCCCATATGTGGTCATAAACTACTGTACGGGCACACGGCAGGGCGCAGAAGGAAAGGAATGCCATACGGTTTTTGGAAGGCAGATTTTGCTGGACTGTTTTTTTTGACAGAGTAGTGGGAGTAGAAACTCCCAAAAAGTTACCCCATTTTAGAAACTACGGGATAGGGTGGCAGTTTTGTTGGTACTAGTTTAGGGTAAATATGATTTTTGGTTGCTCTATATTACACTTTTTGTGCTGCAAGGTAACAAGAAATAACTTTTTTGGCACCTTTTTTTTGTTATTTACAACATTCATCTGACAGGTTAGATCATGTGGTAATTTTATAGAGCAGGTTGTCACGGACGCGGCGATACCTAATATGTATACCATTTTTTTTATTTATGTAAGTTTTACACAATTAATTCTTTTTTAAAACAAAAAAAAAGTTTTAGTGTCTCCATAGTCTAAGAGCCATCGTTTTTACAGTTTTGGGGCGATTATCTTAGGCTACTTTCACACTAGCGTTCGAGCGGATCCGTTCTGAACGGATCCACTCATATTAATGCAGACGGTGGCTCCATTCAGAACGGATCTGTCTGCATTATAACTTAGAAAAATGTTCTAAGTGTGAAAGTAGCCTGAGCGGATCCGTTCAGACTTTACATTGAAAGTCAGTGGGGGACGGATCCGCTTGAAGATTGAGCCATATGGTGTCATCTTCAAGCGGATCCGTCCCCATTGACTTCCATTATAAGTCGGAACGGATCCGCTCGCTTCCGCACGGCCAGGCAAGCAGCGTTCGGGTGTCCGCTCACTGAGCGGAGCGGAGGCTGAGCGCTGGCAGACGGATGCATTCTCAGTGGGTCCGCCTCCACTGAAAATGCATTAGGGCCAGACGTCTGCGTTCAGGGCCGCTTATGAGCCCCTTCAAACGGAGCTCACGAGCGGACACCTGAGCGCAGGTGTGAAAGGAGCCTTAAGTAGGGTCTCATTTTTTGCGGGATGAGATGACGGTTTGATTGACACTATTTTGGGTGCATATGACTTTTTGATTGCTTGCTATTACACTTTTTGTGACGTAAGATGACAAAAAATTGCTTTTTTTACACCTTTTTTATTTATATTTTTTTTACGGTGGTCATCTGAGGGGCTAGGTCATGTGATATTTTTATAGAGCCGGTCGATACGGACGTGGCAATACCTAATATGTATATATATATTTTTTATGTAAGTTTTACTCAATGATTTCATTTTTGAAACAAAAAAAATCATGTTTTAGTGCAGGGATGGCCAAGCTTACAGACACAACGAGCCCCCCAAAAAAAAAAAAAAAAAAAAAGGATGACTACAAGGAGCCACAAGCTATTCATTTACACATGAGTCACCGTATTTTTCGCCCTACAGGATGCACCTAGGTTTTTACAAAGAAAAATAAGAGAAAACTAATATTTTTCATCTGATCTGAGGTCTGACAAAAAAAAAATTCTTATTTTTCAATAGCAGAGAAAAAAAAAAATATATTTTTCATCAGACCTCAGACCAGACTCCTAAATCAGATCCCCAATGCTCATCTGACCTAAAATAAGATCCCCAAACCTCATCAGGCCTCCAAATTAAACCCCCAAAATAAGACCCCCAATGCTCAGATCAGACAACACAAATCAGACTCCCAGTGTCAGACCCTCAGTGCTCAGATCTCCCCCCAATGCTCAGATCCCCGCTTGCTCAGACCTGACCCCCCCATGCTCAGATCTGACCTGACCATGCTCAGATCTGACCTGACCATGCTCAGATCTGACCCGCCCATTGGTCAGATCAGGACTCCCCATTGGTCAGATCAGGACCCCCCATTGGTCAGATCAGGACCCCCCATTGCTTAGATCAGGACCCCCCATTGCTCAGATCAGGACCCCCCATTGCTCAGATCAGGACCCCCCCCATTGCTCAGATCAGGACCCCCCCCCATTGCTCAGATCAGGACCCCCCATTGCCCAGATCAGAATCTTCCATGCTTAGATCAGAATCTTCCATGCTTAGATCAGACCCCATGTTCAGTTCTAAAATTTTAAAAAATCTCTTCCCTCTTCTGATCAGACACTGGGCTCCTGCTCGGGCACCTGCTACTCTAATACACTCTCCACTGTGACATGATGAGCACAACGACAGGTCATAGTGCATGTCTCACTTACTACATTCTCACACTGTGTGCATCAGGACATAGTGGAGAGTGAGTAGGAGCTGCAAAGTAGCAACAGTGCCTGATCAGGAAGAGAGATCTGAGCATGGGGTGGAGAGAGAGCCGGCCTGACTGCTTCCAGGCACCACAGCTAGAGCCGCACTTGAAGAAGCAAATAGCCGCATGCAACTCAAGAGCCACAGGTTGGCCACCCCTGTTTTAGTGTTTCCATAGTCTAAGAGCCATAGTTTTTTCAGGTTTTGGGCGATTATCTTGGGTAGGGTATGATTTTTGCGGGATGAGATGACGGTTTAATTGTTACAATTTTGGCGTACATGCGACTTTTTTGATCACTTTTATTACCTTTTTTGGGAAGTAAGGTGGGCAAAATTATCTGAACAGATCTATGCCTTTAGCACAGATCTGTTCAGCACCATGGACAGCAGGATGCCTGAGAAGGCGTCCTGTTGACATGGGAACCTTCCCCGTCTGCTCAGTAGTGTCCAGAACTGCGCAGACAGGGAAGGGTAAGGAGGGTATCTGTCTGGGGGCTCTCTCCATCGGGGGGCTGCAAAGGCACAGCAGCCCCCGATGGGAGAGGGAGGGAGCTCCCTGAGCTGTTAACCTTTTCCATACAGCGGTCCGTACGGACCGCGGTATGGAAAGGGTTAAACGGCTGACATTGCATCACAGATGTCAGCCGTTTATACCAGGGTGTCAGCAATGTGCCGACACCCTGGTATACCCACTGTCCACCAACGATTATTCAAGGGGAGGCGGGCGGGGGATCGCGATCCCGCCTGCCACACCTCCCGCACTGCCCGCAGCCCTCCCCCTGCACCTCCCACTGGGCTAAAATCACTCAGGGATGCAGGGGTTGGGGGGGGGGGGGGGATACAGATATATTTTAGGAATACTAAAGTTTCTGATCCCCGCGGTCAGGGACCGCGGGGATGAGAAACTGCAGAAATCGCAGCAAACCGCAGGTCTGAATTGACCTGCGGTTTGCCGCGATCGCAACATGGGGGGGTCACGGACCCCCCCCCCCCCCGCGAATTTAGCCTAGGCGTCTGCTCAATGATTCCACACGGCAGTGATCGAAAATACCCCGGGGCGTACATGTACGCCCTGTGTCCTTAAGTACCAGGACACAAGGGCGTACCTATATGCCCTACGTCCTTAAGGGGTTAAGGCTCTCCAGAGCTTGCTGGGCTTTTAAAAATGTATTGCTGGGTCTTCTACACTGGCAAAGCCTCTAACAGATTTTACTAAGAAGAAGGCTGCCACAGGTAATTAGAGTTCAAAAGCTGTTCCGGCGTATGAGCTTCTGAAGAAACACTTCATTACTGCACCAGTGCTGGTTCAGCCAAATCTCTAACAGCCCTTCATAGTCGAGGTCGACGCCTACAAGGTGGGAGTGGAGGCTATTATATCTCAAGGTCTGTCAAATCTCACTAGCTTACAGACCTGTGCTGCTGCCTTCCGTAAAGTTTCGCCAGTAGAAGCCAATTATGATATTAAAGGGCTTCTGTCACCCCACTAAACAGTTTATTTTTATTTTTGTGTACTTATAATCACTATACTGCGATTTATCCATACATAATGTGATTAATCAGTTTGGTTCAGTAGATTTTGCTAAAAACGTACTTTTATAATATGTAAAATACCTGTCTACCAGCAAGAAGGGCGGCTACTTGCTGGTAGCAGCCGCACCCTCCTATCATAATGACGCCCCCTCCGCATGTTGATTGCCTGTTTGCATTCAAAATCTGGCGCCTGCGCCGCGGCCGTACCTGTCTTCAATCAGCGCAGGCGCACTGAGAGGCGGCCGCTCGCTCGCCCGCTCCATCCTCAATGCGCCTGCGCCAATGACGTCACATCTACACCCGGCGCAGGTGCATTGAGGATGGAGCGGACGCAGTTCAGTCCTTTTACGGTATTTGGACGGAGAAAAAACTGCAGCATGCTGCATTTTGCTCTCCGGCCAAAAATCCTGAATACTTACTGGAATGCCGGATCCGGCACTTTTTTTCCATTGGAATGTATTAGTGCTGGATCCGGCATTAACCCCTTAAGGACACAGGGCGTACAGGTACGCCCTTGTGCCCTGGTACCCTTGTGCCCTGGTTTGCTGCGATTTCTGCAGTTTCTGATCCGCGGGGATCAGAAACTTTAGCATTCGTAAAATATAAATGTATCCCTCCCCCCTGCACCCCTGAATGATTGCGGGCGGTGCGGGAGGCGTGATCTCCCGCCCGCCTCCGATTGAATAATCGTTGGCTTCTAGTGGGTATACCAGGGTGCCAGCACATTGCTGGCACCCTGGTATAAACGGCTGACATTGGTGATGAGATGTCAGCCGTTTAACCCTTTCCACACAGCGGTCCGCACATACGGACCGCTGTATGGAAAAGGTTAACGCTGTGCCTTTGCAGCCCCCCGATGGGAGAGGGAGAGAGCCCCCAGACAGCCCCCCCGAAGCCCCGTCCTTACCCTTCCCTGTCTGCGCAGTTCTGACCACTACTGAGCAGACGGGGAAGGTTCCCATGGCAACAGGACGCCTTCTCAGGCGTCCTGCTGTCCATGGTGCTGAACAGATCTATGCTAAAGGCATAGATCTGTTCAGACAAAGTGTAAGTAAAATACAGTGCAGTACCCTATATGGTGTACTGTACTGTACTATGCAGACATCAGACCCACTGGATCTTCAAGAACCAAGTGGGTCTGGGTCAAAAAAATGTAAAAAAAAGTGAAAAAAGTTAAGATAAAAAAAAGCACATTTATCACTGAATTTAAAAATAAATAAATAAAAATTCACTACACATATTAGGTATCGCCGTGTCCGTAACGACCTGATCTATAAAACGGGTATGTTACTTTCCCCGCACGGTGAACGCCATAAAAATAAGAAAATAAAAACTATGAGAAAATTGAAATTTTACCCACCTTACTTCCCAAAAAAGGTAATAAAAGTGTTTAAAAAAGTCGCATGTACGCCAAAATTGTAACAATCAAAATTGTAACAATCAAAAGCTAACCCCTCAGATGACCACCGTAAAAAAATAAAAATAAAAACGGTGTAAAAAAAGCCATTTTTTGTCATCTTACGTCACAAAAAGTGTAATAGCAAGCAATCAAAAAGTCATATGCACCCCAAAATAGTGCCAATCAAACCATCATCTCATCCCGCAAAAAATGAGACCCTACTTAAGATAATCACCCCAAAACTGAAAACTTTTTTTTGTTTTAAAAATGAAATCATTGTGTAAAACTTACATAAATAAAAAAAATTGTATACATATTAGGTATCGCCGCGTCCGTGACAACCTGCTCTATAAAATTACCACATGATCTAACCTGTCAGAAGAATGTTGTAAATAACAAAAAAACGGTGCCAAAAAGCTATTTCTTGTTATCTTGCCGCACAAAAAGTGTAATATAGAGCAACCAAAAATCATATGTACCCTAAACTAGTACCAACAAAACTGCCACCCTATCCCGTAGTTTCTAAAATGGGGTCACTTTTTTGGAGTTTCTACTCTAGGGGTGCATCAGGGGGGCTTCAAATGGGACATGGTGTCAAAAAACCAGTCCAGCAAAATCTACCTTCCAAAAACCGTATCGCATTTCTTTCCTTCTGCGCCCTGCCGTGTGCCCGTACAGCAGTTTACCACCACATATAGGGGGTTTCTGTAAACTACAGAATCAGGGCCATAAATATTGAGTTTTGTTTGGCTGTTAACCTTTGCTTTGTAACTGGAAAAAAAATATTAAAATGGAAAATCTGCCAAAAAAGTGAAATTTTGAAATTGTATCTCTATTTTCCATTAAATCTTGTGCAACACATAAAGGGTTAGCAAAGTTTATAAAATCAGTTTTGAATACCTTGAGGGGTGTAGTTTCTTAGATGGTGTCACTTCTATGGAGTTTCTACTCTAGGGGTGCATCAGGGCGGCTTCAAATGGGACATGGTGTCAAAAAAAAACTGTCCAGCAAAACCTGCTTTCCAAAAACCAAACGGCGCACCTTTCAGTCTACGCCCCGATGTGTGGCCGTACAGTTGTTTACGGCCACGTATGGGGTGTTTCTGTAAACGGCAGAGTCAGGGCAATAAAGATACAGTCTTGTTTGGCTGTTAACCCTTGCTTTGTTAGTGGAAAAAATGGGTTAAAATGGAAAATTAGGCAAAAAAATGAAATTCTCAAATTTCATCCCCATTTGCCAATAACTCTTGTGCAACACCAAGGGTTAACGAAGTTTGTAAAATCAGTTTTGAATACCCTGAGGGGTGTACTTTATAGAATGTGGTCACTTTTTTGGGTGGTTTCTATTATGTAAGCCTCGCAAAGTGACTTCAGAGCTGTAGTGGTCCCTAAAAATTGGGTTTTTGTAAATTTCTGAAAAATTTCAAGATTTGCTTCTAAACTTCTAAGCCTTGTAACATTCCCCAAAAATAAAATATCATTCCCAAAATAATTCAAACATGAAGTAGACATATGGGGAATGTAAAGTCATCACAATTTTTAGGGGTATTACTTATGTATTACAGAATTAGAGAAACCGAAACTTTGAAATTTGGAAATTTTTCCCCATTTTTGGTAAATTAGGTATATTTTTTTATGCAAAAAAAATAAAAAAAATTTACTTCATTTTACCAGTGTCATGAAGTACAATATGTGACGGAAAAACTATCTCAGAATGGCCTGGATAAGTCAAAGCGTTTTAAAGTTATCACCACTTAAAGTGACACTGGTCAGATTTGCAAAAAATGGCCTGGTCCTAAGGTGAAATAAGGCTGTGTCCTTAAGGGGTTAAAATTGCTGCATTCACGGATCCGGTCTTTCGTTCTGCGCATGCGCAGACCTTAAAAAAAGTAAAAAATAAATACCTGATCTGTTTTTTCTGGATAACACCGGAGAGACGGATCCAGTATTGCAATGCATTTGTGAGACGGATCCGCATCTGGATCCGTCTACAAATGGTTTCCGTTTACATACAGCTTGCCGGAATCCAGCAACGCTGGTGTGAAAGTACCCCGAGTGTCAAGGGAGAAGTGCTGTCCCAATGTTTAGTTCTGTACATTTGAGCTGTTTTGTTCCTGAACATATCCCACATCAAATCCCCAGATGTTACTGTATTTCTGTGACAGACAGAATGTCATTCCTTCCTCTGGTTGAGTTAAACAGCCAGGTCCATGACTCCATCAAATCCTCTACTTTATACAGTAATTATGGTTTCAATATGTGTTTGATTCTTGTTCCTCCACTGATTCCAACACTCCTAAAGTAGAGTTGTGTAATGACCAGTTTAAAGCAGGTTTGAACTCAGGTTCAGAAAAGTATTGAAGAGAGTTGCAGATAGAAACCACTCTTCTGGGCCAGTATTTACACTTATCTCAAACTTAGTATTTCTTTTGCCAAATCTGGACTTACGTTCATTGGGCCATATGAAATAATTAAGGTCATTAACCTATCCGCCTACCATCTTAAACTCTCTCCATCTTTCATGATTCCAAAGATCTTTCTTAAGTCCCTATTGAAGCAATACCACCCTCCAGTCAATATTGATAAGTTTCTGTCACCACCTATCTTAGTGAGAGTTAATCTTTAGTTTAAGGTGCAAGGTACAAATGGTTTCCGTTGAACTCCAGAGGAGTTAAAAGTGACCTTCAACATTTAGAGCACTGGAAGGGATATAGTTTCAAGGAGAGCTCGTGGGTTGCTGTCAGCTCTGTGAATGCCTCCAAGTTGGTCAAAAGATTTCACCCTGATCATCCATTCAGACCTTGTCATGAGCGATCAGAGGCCCATCATTAAAGGGGAATGTAGCTTGATGGGTTCACTTGCTTTTTTGCAGAGAAGCAGAAGGAGGGTTGACTTGAGAGTTGAGACCTAACCAGTGGGATTGGTGCTCTTTTTAAAGGGTTTCTATGAACATGATCAACTGTATGAAACCAGGGATACTATCTGATAGGGTTGATGATGCTGTTTAAAATGATACCTTTCCTTTGCCTGTATGTTAAACTGCTGGAGAGATATGTGTTTATTATTCATATACAAATTAGCACATTTGATGGGGCTGAATCCCTGCGCTCTGCACACTCCATTCCCCTCTTGATTGACAGGGCTAGACATCAGCATGCTGAGGGCAGAACTGCAGATGCAGTTGTGCTTCTCATGTCTGTGATACTCAGCTCTAGCTTAAAGCTTGTCGTCAACTAGATATGGGGAGTATTATGTATAGTTGTCAGGAAAGAAGTATAATTCATGCTAAAGCGTGGTTTATCAGATGTTAAAATAAAATAAAAAATTGCTCATCTCTTCCACTTGCATGTGCAGAGATTGCCGCTCTTGATGCAGAAGGACCTGCTCTGCCAGCGTGATTACGTCACCATGCGCCCCCAGCATGGTCCCATTGATTTCAATGGGGTCCCTCTCGCAGTGAAAAAAAGCCAAAAATAGGATGTGTCTTATTTTTTGACGGCCGCTATTCATATGTGAATAGCCCCTTTGACTTCTCTCGGTTCTAAAAACGGCCATGTGACTTCCTTTACATGGCTGTTTTTCACTGTCATATGAATGTAGTCTAAGATACTTAAAGGAGAACACAAGGCCTTCTGTGCATTTATAAAAATCCAGCAGATCCAGTCACAAGGTCGGTAGCAAGGGGCAGAAAGCTCTTGTTTTTGCCAGCATAGTAAGGGAAATGTCAGCCAGAAGCTGTATAGAGGCCCCATATTGCATGCTTGCCTTTATGTCTTCCTTTATCTGAAAAAAAGTCTGACATATCACATCCTGTGGCCTAGTCTCAGTGTTGTAAAGTCCTCAAGCCATATAACGCCATGCGCAAAACCCGGGCATGGTACAAAAAAGTTACGGTCTACTTGGTACAGGTTGCCATGTACAACTCTTTTGTACTATCCTAAAGCGCTGGCAGCACAGGGTTACATTCCTCCAGTTCTATGAGGCAGTCCTCAAGGCCCGATCTTTTCTGACCGGGAAAGAGCAGGCCGAAGTACCTCGGGAACTGGAGGCGCCCGGATCGTCCCTGGCCAACACTTTCCAGGTGTGGTCCCCCATACTGGAAAGAAGGGACGAACCCCAAAAAAGTGCAGAGTGTGTCGCAGGAGGGGGATACTGAAGGACACCACTACTCAGGGCGACACGTGCCCCGATCATCCGGGCCTCTGCATTGACGGTTGCGTCTGGGTGTATCACACTTCCATGGAGTACTAAATTTGTATCCCAATTTAGCACTGACATCGGATTAAAAAAAAACTGTTTCTCAGACCTGAGAAACCCCAAAAAACGAAAATAATTTATTAAAAGTAGACATATTAGGTATCGCCGCGTCGGTAATAATCTCCTCTATAAAACTACCCCATGACCTAACCCCCCAGATTAACATGGTCCAGAAAAAAAAAAATATAAACAGTGCAAAAAAAAGTTTTTTTTTGTCACCTTACATAATAAAAAGTTTAATAGCAAGCGATCGAAAAATCATATAGCCCACAAAATAGGGCCAATAAAACCGGAAAAAGCGTCTGTCAGGACATAGGAGCTCCGCCCAACATCCATACCCACTTATGCCCTGGCAAACCCGATTTCTCCATTCACATCAATCGATGTGGATGAATAAATCATTGCCGGGATTTTTATTTATTTTTTAATATATACAAAGTGTTTGCCAAAGCAAATGAGCTGAGGAGGCGGCAGTGTTCATATGCTTTGGCAAACACTTTGTATATATTAAAAAAACGTATCTTTTACTGCAGAGGAGAAATCTCGTCTTGCAGCGCCGCATACACCGACTTTTGTGTAATCTGACAGCAGCGCAATGCTTCTGTCAGAATGCACATCAGTGCTGCAGCTAGTCGATCGGTTGGTCCACCTGGAAGGTAAAAAAAACTAAAGAAAAAAGAAAAAACCAGACCGCAACGCAATAAATGTATTAACTTTATAATAACTTTTGAACAGAACATATAAACTTTAACTTTTTGAACAGAACGTTAACTTTTTTGCTTACTGATTATTTTTTTACCTTTATAGTTCAAACTCTCCTTCCCTATGGGACAATGTGCAAAGCGCAAATCGCCCAAAGATGTGGCGAAGTACATTATGCACTTTGTCCCAGGTGAAAGGAGAGGTTTGCAGCAGCTCTGTGTGAATGGGCCCTAATAGCCCTGTGTGCCTGTCCTGTGAGATGTGATCCCTAGGCTAAGTGTGTGTGGTACTCACGGAAACTCTCCCCAAAGCATAGGGCAGGGTGTCACGCCTTAATCCACTCCTGCTACAGACACAACATCTTTTTAGGGGTGACGGTTGGGTTGAGGTACCGGCAACTACACTGGGGAAATGTCGCTCGTGTAGACGGCTAACTACACTGGTGGAGGGGGCCACGGAACCTCCTGGATACAGGAGGTTCTCAATGATCTCTTCCTGAAATTTGAGGAAAGATCCTGTTCTCCCAGCCTTACTGTAGAGAACAAAACTATTATATACAGCCAATTGAATTAAATATACAGACACCTTCTTATACCAGCGTCTGGTGCGTCGGGAAACTAAATATGGAGCCAACATCTGGTCATTGATGTCCACCCCTCCCATGAGCAAATTATAGTTGTAGAGACAGAGGGGCTTTTCAATGACACTGGTTGCTCGTTCAATTTGTATTGTCGTGTCTGCGTGAATGGAGGAGAGCATGTAAACGTCACGCTTGTCTCTCCATTTCACCGCAAGCAGTTCTTCATTACACAAGGAAGCCCCCTCACTCCCCTTGCAAGAGGGGTGGTAACGAGCCGTTGGGGGAAGCCCGTGCGACTAGTTCGCGCGGTGCCACAGCAGCCAATCTGTTCTAGGAACAAATACCTGAAGATGGGCACACTTGTGTAGAAATTGTCCACATAAAGATGGTACCGCTTGCCAAATAAGGGTGACACCAAGTCCCAGACTGTCTTCCCACTGCTCCCCAGGTAGTCAGGGCAACCGACCGGCTCCAGGGTCTGATCTTTACCCTCATAGATCCGAAATTTGTGGGCATAGCCTGTGGCCCTTTCACAGAGCTTATACAATTTGACCCCATACCGGGCGCGCTTGCTTGGGAAGTATTGTGTAAAGCCAAGTCGCCCGGTAAAATGTATAAGGGACTCGTCTTCGCAGATGTTTTGCTCAGGGGTATACAAATCTGCAAATTTCTGGTTGAAGTGGTCTATGAGGGGCCGAATTTTGTGGAGGCGGTTTAAAGCTGGGTGGCCTCTGGGACGAGAGGTGCTATTGTCACTAAAGTGCAGGAAACGCAGGATGGCCTTAAATCGTGCCCTGGACATGGCAGCAGAGAACATGGGCATGTGATGAATTGGGTTCGTGGACCAATTTGACCGCAATTCATGCTTTTTGGTTAGACCCATGTTGAGGAGAAAGCCCAGAATTTTTTTTTATTCGGAAACTTGGACTGGTTTCCACCGGAAAGGGTTAACTACTGGTGCGACTGAAGTTGGGGACTGCCAATCAGGGTTTGCCAGCACCTCAGGGACTCTAGGGGGTCTACGGGCCTGTCTGTGTGGTGGCTGCGACGGGTAACTATTGCACATGCCACCGTACCAGCTTCAACTGCCCTTCTGGTGCTCGCACTTCACCATGTTGTACGGCAGTGCTGGTACTAGGTCCAGGGAGGGCTGCGCTGCTGGTGTATGCCTCACCACGTAATCCGACAGCGCCAGCCCCACTCTGCTGCCCTTGAAGCGGATCCTGCACAACCTGTGGTCTAGCAACATAGGGTCGGGTACGCCTGGTGGTATCAGGGACCTCAACCTCCTCGTCCGAACTTTGTGTCAGACTGCCACTGCTTTCTACAGGTTCATATTCTTACCCGCTCGATTCGGCAGATGAGGGTTCCCATTCCTCATCCGACTGGGTCAGAATCCTGTAGGCCTCTTCAGAAATTCTTCTGAAGAGGCCTAGTTTGACCCTTGTTTGACATTTGGACTACTAAATTTAGGGGGTATTCCCTGAGACTACCCAAGAAAAAAGCAAGCCTATCTTACAAATGGGAGGTTAGCGAAGTACCGGAGGCCGCTGCGATTGATAAAAAATATCTAAACTGATTTTTTTATCGCCGCAGCGCTTAGAAAGTGATTGTGCAGTGATAAAAAATATATATAATAATTTGTCACTGCGGCGGGGCGGGCGTGGGTGAACGCACGTGTGTGCGATCGATCAGGCCTGATAAGACAAACACTGTGTTTTGGGAGGAGGGCGAGCTAAGGTGACACTAATACTATTATAGATCTGACTGTGATCAGTTTTGATCACTTACAGATACTATAAAAGTACAAATGCTGATTAGCGATACGCTAATCAGCGAATCAGTGACTGCGGTGTGGTGGGCTGGGCGCTAACCGATTGCTAACTACCTAACCAAGGGGCCTAAACTATCCTAAAACCTATCAGTCAATACCAGTCAAAAAAAAATTGACAGTTTACACTGATCACTTTTTTCCTTTCACTAGATGATTGACAGGGGCGATCAAGGGGTTAATTGGGGTCATGGGGGTTGATCTGGGCGCTAAGTGTTGTGTGTTGTGTACTCACTGTGAACTGTGCTCCTCTGCTGGTCCTTTTCGTCGGTTGGTCTCAGCAGAGGAGCACAGTTTACAGTGAGTGCACAACACACAACACTTAGCCCCCAGATCACCGCACATCACCCCACTCCTCTGCTGAGACTAACCGACGAAAAGGACCAGCAGAGGAGCACAGCAGCCATTTAGCACATTATATTTATAAATATAATGTGTTAACTGGCTTCTGATTAGTTTTTTTAAAAATCATCAGCTTGCCAGCCACTTGACAGCCAGAATTGAGTGGAGCATACATGGAGTTGTAGTTTCACAACAACTGGGGTGCCTGAGGTTGCTGACTCCTGATGTAATGATTATTAGATAAATTAGCTTATTATATTCTAGTCCACACTGCCATGGTAGTGTCAGCCTGTTGTGACTGCTATAGTGACCAGTGTAAAAA
Source organism: Bufo gargarizans (assembly GCF_014858855.1). Classification (NCBI taxonomy): domain Eukaryota; kingdom Metazoa; phylum Chordata; class Amphibia; order Anura; family Bufonidae; genus Bufo; species Bufo gargarizans. The sequence continues at coordinate 386,822,388 of NC_058082.1, read as the reverse complement.
CTAGCATACTGTATTGTAAGATATTTCTTTTGAATAGTCACACAAGTTATATATTAAAATTATAATTATATGTTATAATGTGCTTTTAATTTAATCTTTCTCAGATCCTGAGACTCAACGAAAAAGAACTGTCCAAAATGTGCTGGATCTCAGACAAAATTTGGAGGAGACAATGTCCAGTCTTCGAGGATCTCAGGTAACACACAGGTAAGAACTTTTCGAATAGAAAAACTTGAAAGTAAGATTGTGACCCACATCCATAGAATGATTTTAAGATTTAAAGTTGTCTCAGAACACCCCTTCCCATATGCCATCTATTAGGCAAAACAGAGAGCCGCTCTGACAGATGCCCACTCCGATATACAGGGAGTGCAGAATTATCAGGCAAGTTGTATTTTTGAGGATTAATTTTATTATTGAACAACAACCATGTTCTCAATGAACCCAAAAAACTCATTAATACCAAAGCTGAATATTTTTGGAAGTAGTTTTTAGTTTGTTTTTAGTTTTAGCTATTTTAGGGGGATATCTGTGTGTGCAGGTGACTATTACTGTACATAATTATTAGGCAACTTAACAAAAAACTAATATATACCCATTTCAATTATTTATTTTTACCAGTGAAACCAATATAACATCTCAACATTCACAAATATACATTTCTGACATTCAAAAACAAAACAAAAACAAATCAGTGACCAATATAGCCACCTTTCTTTGCAAGGACACTCAAAAGCCTGCCATCCATGGATTCTGTCAGTGTTTGATCTGTTCACCATCAACATTGCGTGTAGCAGTAACCACAGCCTCCCAGACACTGTTCAGAGAGGTGTACTGTTTTCCCTCCTTGTAAATCTCACATTTGATGATGGACCACAGGTTCTCAATGGGGTTCAGATCAGGTGAACAAGGAGGCCATGTCATTAGATTTTCTTCTTTTATACCCTTTCTTGCCAGCCACGTTGTGGAGTACTTGGACGCGTGTGATGGAGCATTTTCCTGCATGAAAATCATGTTTTTCTTACCTTGCAGACTTCTTCCTGTACCACTGCTTGAAGAAGGTGTCTTCCAGAAACTGGCAGTAGGACTGGGAGTTGAGCTTGACTCCATCCTCAACCCAAAAAGGCCCCACAAGCTCATCTTTGATGATACCAGCCCAAACCAGTACTCCACCTCCACCTTGCTGGCGTCTGAGTCGGACTGGAGCTCTCTGCCCTTTACCAATCCAGCCATCTGGCCCATCAAGACTCACTCTCATTTCATCAGTCCATAAAACCTTAGAAAAATCAGTCTTGAGATATTTCTTGGCCCAGTCTTGACGTTTCAGCTTGTGTGTCTTGTTCAGTGGTGATCGTCTTTCGGCCTTTCTTACCTTGGCCATGTCTCTGAGTATTGCACACCTTGTGCTTTTGGGCACTCCAGTGATGTTGCAGCTCTGAAATATGGCCAAACTGGTGGCAAGTGGCATCTTGGCAGCTGCACGCTTGACTTTTCTCAGTTCATGGGCAGTTATTTTGCGCCTTGGTTTTTCCACACGCTTCTTGCAACCCTGTTGACTATTTTGAATGAAACGCTTGATTGTTCGATGATCACGCTTCAGAAGCTTTGCAATTTTAAGAGTGCTGCATCCCTCTGCAAGATATCTCACTATTTTTGACTTTTCTGAGCCTGTCAAGTCCTTCTTTTGACCCATTTTGCCAAAGGAAAGGAAGTTGCCTAATAATTATGCACACCTGATATAGGGTGTTGATGTCATTAGACCACACCCCTTCTCATTACAGAGATGCACATCACCTAATATGCTTAATTGGTAGTAGGCTTTCGAGCCTATACAGCTTGGAGTAAGACAACATGCATAAAGAGGATGATGTGGTCAAAATACTCATTTGCCTAATAATTCTGCACGTAGTGTAAGTCTGTGACAAGAGATCAGAGTGCACATTCCACTTTTTGAGATTGATCGGTATCAGTCTCTGCTTTTGGCCCCCATTGATCAGAATTCTATGGCATACCATACAATTTTATTGTGAGATTATCCCTTGTTAACGGATCAAATTTCTTAATTTTCACCATTTCATTAAAATGTTGTAAACATCTTTATTCTTTGTTGCTAATGTCATAGGGGGAATTTATCATGAAAAAAACCCATGCCAACCGAAATCGTCAACATTATGGCCCCATTCAAGCTAAACTATGAATATTATTTACCAAAATAGCCGACATAAAATGGGGAACCCTTTTTAATTATTTATTTTGTTGTTAGTTTGCTTATTTAACAAATAAAGAGCTACGTTTAAAAAGGCACTTGCCTGATATTGTCAACCTGTCCTTGGGATAGGTCATCAATATCGTAAAGGCAGGGGTCCAACTTCCAACACACTTGCTGATCAGCTGTTTGAAGAGCGCTGCGTTCTTTTCACTGTTTACCTCCTTGCTGTGGTGGAGCAGTGTAATTGCAGCTGCTCCATCCCATTCACTTGAATGTGTGTGAGCGAGCATTATCCTGCTGAAAAATGCCAGTTGGAAGCTCTGCCATGAGAAGCAACACATGTGGCCGCCAGATGTCCTGCACATATTGCTGAGCTGTTAGTGTCCCTCATATCACTACTAGGGGTCATCAACTGTCATATACGATGGCTCCCCAGATCATCACACCAGCAGTTGAACAGTTTGTCTCTCCATAGCAGAGACAGAACTAAAACGCTTACCACAAGGCCTTGCTAATCAAAGCCAACCTTTGTCGGGTCCAAACAGAACTGTTATGTTGGCAGCCTATGCCCATACATCCCGCCTTTGTCTCTTGACATGGGTCAGCAGCCAACCCCATGTAGACTACTCCAGGAGGTAGCAGTCTTGTGAATTCCCTGCAGTGAAGTCCAGATACCTGTATAGGGGTTAAAATGTGAAATCCAGGTAAATGTCAGGATATCGCCCTTAGATTTAGCCCTAAGTCAAATCCATTGGTTGGCAGAGTGATTCTACTGCCAGTCCAAAATGTACTCTACCCATTTTCCTGTCTTGAGGTGGGAGTCGGTTTACCATGCAGGTCTTCCTAGACTCTTTCTCAGCAGAACACTTCCTGCCTCATGTCTTTGTGAATCAATCCTGCATGCCAACCTTGCACCTAGAGAATTGACATCTACCAGTGGGATGGTGCTTCCTAAATCCATCCCCGTGGAACTTCAAGTGGGTGCACTCCACATGGAGAAGATTTTGTTTTAGAAGTAGGCTGAAACTCTGATACCTCATCGTCCTTACTATTGCCCTATTTACCTAATTCCTGGGACTACTTCCCCGCACAGAGGTTTATAGCCACTGTCATTGCCTGAGACACAAGCCATGTCAGAGTGTATTGAAGTAAACCTGGGGAGAGGTTTGGTGCTGGATTCATCTCTCTGGCCCTGTATTTTGTATTTGTAATTGCGGGCTGAATAAGATTATCATAGAAAAAACAAGTACCCCCTGTACCCTCTGAATTCAGAGATCGTTGATAGGCTCAGTGGAGCCAGAATATTTTCTAAACTGGACGTTCAGGGTGCTTACAGTTTGAACCGGTTCCTCAAGGTGGATGAATAGTGTGGGGATTCGCTCTGGTAGACAGGGTATGCGGACACAGTACAGAGGCAAATTACCAGTTCTTAAATCAAACTTCCGTGTTTATTAACACATAAGGCAAAAACAAAACGTCACTTTGCAGTCTTGGTGTTAGTTCACACACAATGGAAAGTCCACCTTGGAAATCACCTTGTTGGCAGTTCTACCTCCAGCAGTGCATAGCAGGCTTTTAGGGGGCCTGTTTCCCCTAAACACGGGTCTCAGCCCTCCAGCACGGCACAAGCCTCAGATCCCAGCACCCACACCTTGCTACTGAGCCCAGCTGTTTTTTAAGGACAGCTTGGTGCTGCCAAAACCCGGACCGGCACTTAAAATCCAGTCCGGTGTTTGACCCCACCTGGCTGCAAATCAGCCCAGCAGCACCCGCTGGGAGAAAAATACTTGTTTTCCCAGACTATACCCTTCATTGTGTCACATACCCCCCCCCCCCTTGTTCAATCCTGAGGGGGTGAACATTCGCCAGACGATGTACTCGGTACAGCGCATCCGCGTTCCCCTGTAACCGGCCTGCCCTGTGTTCCACTGTAAATTTAAAGTTCTGTAGGGAAAGAAACCATCGGGTGACACAGGCATTTCTGTCTTTGGCCTGACTCATCCACTTGAGAGCAGAGTGGTCGGTCACCAAGCAGAATTTTATCCCCAACAAATAATAGCGGAGAGGCTTGAGTGCCCACTTGATAGCCAGGCACTCTCTCTCCACTATACTGTACCTGGTCTCGGCTGGGGTGGTCTTACGGCTGAGGAAGACAAAGGGATGCTCCTCCCCGTTGACTTCCTGGGACAGTACTGCACCGAGACCTACTTCAGAGGCATCTGTCCGTACTATAAATTCCCGCTTAAAGTCGGGCATCACCAAAACCGAGGGCCCACACAAGGAGACTTCAAAGCGGAGAAAGCCTCTTCCGCCCGATCATCCCAGTGAACCATCACTGACTTATGTCCCTTCAAGAGCCCTGTCAATGGCGCGGCTCTCGTAGCAAAGTGGGGGACAAACCTCATGTAATAGCCCACCATCCACAGGAACGACTTTACTTGCCTAGAGGTGACAGGTCGGGGCCAATTCCGTATAGCCTCTATTATGTTTACTTGGGGGAACTTACTACCTAGCCAGGAACTTACTGTCCACGGTCGGTACCATAATCAAAACCCGATTAAAGATCCGGACCCAGGCCTGCCGATTATAGATCCGACTTTGTGCTTACTGAGCTGCCTCCATATGCTCCCTAAGAAGAGGTAACTCTGTCTCTATTCTTTCTTGCATCTGAGTAACGTACTCAAGGACACTTTTGTGCGGAGTAGGTTGCTGTTCCCATGCCTTTTTGGCTAAGTCCAACAAACCACAAGGATGTCTGCCATATAGCAGTTCGAAGGGTGCTTTCCGGACATCATGGACACTCTGGGACGCTTCTGCCGTCTGTAAAGCCATTGCGTGTTGTAACAGCAGCTGGTTTGTTTCTTGCTAGTGTTGGTTAGCCTCCACGAGAGCTTTCATTACAGCCTCCATTTTGTCACATGACAAAGGTTTGAATTTAGCTTATTTAATCCAGGACATCCAGCCGTACCTGAAATAAAAAACTCTCTGCGCTTGCCCGCATTCCCCACCAATTGTGGGGATTCGCTCTTGTAGACAGGGTATGCGGACACAGTACAGAGCCAAATTACCAGTTCTTAAATCAAACTTCTGTGTTTATTCACACATAAGGCAAAAACAAAACGTCACTTTGCAGTCTTGGTGTTAGTTCACACACAATTGAAAGTCCACATAGCAAAAATCACCTTGTTGGCAGTTCTACCTCAAGCAGTCCATTGCAGGCTAAACACGGGTCTCGGCCCTCCAGCACGGCACAAGCCTCAGATCCCAGCGCACACACCTTGCTGCTGAGCCCAGCTGTCTTTTAAAGACAGCTCGGTGATCCAAAACCCGGACCGGCACTTAAAATCCAGTCCGGTGTTTGACCCCACCTGACTGCAAATCAGCCCAGCAGCACACGCTGGGAGGAAAATACCTGTTTTCCCAGACTATAACCTTCACTGTGTCACAATGGAAAACCGCTTTTCACACGTGAGACAGACATTATGAATACCTGGTATTGTCTTTCAGTCGCAGCAATGCTCCTGTGATATTCCAAGCATGTGTCAACGACATCTTTCATTGCGGCCCGCAGCACGACCACGGGCCGCACATTCCAGTGTGAAAGAGGCCTAAATTTGAGAAATGTATTTTTGAGAAGTCCTCAATACCTTTCCTGGGATATATTATCTCTGACCAAACTATTATGATGGATCGCCCCTCCTTCTAGCTTACAGGCTATTCAACAATTCCGTTGCTCCGTTCCCTGGCTCACAAAGGACCAAGGCGCACACCCTATTCTTCTCCAGGCAATGGCTGGATACCCTGGGGTACTTAAAGGCTATGTACACCTTTGGAGGCTATTGTTATTTATAATAGTCAAAAAAGTGAGTTGTCAGATCTGATATATGTCTGTGCTCTGGATTACCTGGAGTCAAAACATAAATCAGAAAGGATAATCCTAAAACATAACATATTTTTTTTTAAATGCAGATAAAAGTGGTAAGATCCTAAAAATAGTGTGCAAATACGAACATTGAGATAAATAGGTCAATAACCTTTCAATTTGCAATAATTATCCCAAATGAAAAATATACATAAATTAGAGTGCGCGGCGGCACTTAGCAACCGGCACTTACTCCTACCGGTACCCAGGGACGGTTGCCAGATGCTTCACCACACGTTGTGTTGATAATTGCTCATCCAATATAGATATCCAGATGAGCATCAGGAAAAAAGGCTGGCAATAATACACATGTGTGCAGGGTCCCTAATCTGGTCCCTATAGCTAACTAGCCAGTCAGCCCTGATACTAAACGGTATGGTAGCAGCCTGACCACAGGGCACTCGTCCTTACAAAGACGACCCTGTCCGGAACCTGTCCCTCAATCTAAAATTCTATATGTCCCTAGAAATGCATGAAAATCCCTACATGCATGTTTCACTGCCAGGACACTAAGCAGTTCATCAGGGGAGATGGAAAAAAGTTGTGAATCCATCCATAGATGAATGATCGATCTCGCAAACCCAAAAAGGACTTGATAAATCAGCTGGTCTAGAGGTATGCCAAGATAGTCGGCTCCTCAATGGGCTACCTCATAGATGAGAGGTAAAGGAATGGTGCAGAATATAGATGCATATGCCTGCACGTGGGACGCCAATTAAACTGGCGCTCCCTCGTCATTTAAATATAAAAATAAAGAATTCTGCAGCTTATCCTTCTCATGACAGTTTCAGCATAACCATGCATAATACAAAATAATCTAATTGTGACAATTATTAACACAGGTGTGGGTGTGGGAAATGATGAGCTGGGTCGCAGGAGCGCACGATGGGGTCGATCCATGTGGGTCCCGGCGTCTCTAGCATTACATTGCGCATGTCAAAGGACCTTCCTGAATACTCCGATCACGTGATCATCCATTCAGACCGATCATCAGGATGCGCATGTCCAAGGACCTTAGAGCATGTGATCATACCATGTGATCGCACCCCCGATCATGTGACTAGATGTATCACATCATCAGGAGGGCAATATGAGATTCCAAATGCTCCACAATCTCGCGGTCACATCAGGGAATATGGTCGCATGTTCAATGTTCTCAAATGTATGAATATCATATCTGGAGCATTATAATTTTACTAGAATACCTCACACGTATCAAAATGTAAAATCATCAAGATTAAAAACTGTGGATATACGTATGAAACTTGACATAATACACAGATTTGCAACGGCTTTACGTAGAGTCCCATTGCAATCCGCACGCTACCAGTTCACATGTGAAAAACAAGACAAATGGGTCAACGATCAATCTGAGAGATAAAGGTGACTATATAGACGGAAGTACCATTACTATAAAGAAGATAAAAGATATACAGTCATGTTAAAAAATTAGGACACCCTTTGAAAGCATGTGGTTTTTTGTAACATTTTTAATAAAAGGTTATTTCATCTCCGTTTCAACAATACAGAGAGATTAAAGTAATCCGACTAAACAAAGAAAACTGAAGAAAAGTCTTTTCAAGATCTTCTGTAAATGTCATTCTACAAAGATGCCTATTCTAACTGAGGAAAAAGATAGGACACCCTTGCCCCTAATAGCGAGTGTTACCTCCTTTGGCTGAAATAACTGCAGTGAGACGGTTCTTGTAGCCATCTACCAGTCTTCGACATCGGTCTGAGGAAATTTTACCCCACTCCTCAATGCAGAACTTTTTCAGCTGTGAGATGTTTGAGGGGTTTCTTGCACGTACAGCCCTTTTCAAGTCACCCCACAGCATCTCAATGGGATTCAAATCTGGACTTTGACTTGGCCATTCCAGGACTCTCCATTTCTTCTTTTTCAGCCAATCTTTGGTTGATTTACTAGTATGTTTTGGGTCATTGTCATGTTGCATGGTCCAGTTCCGCTTCAGCTTTAATTTTCTAACTGATGGTCTCACATGTTCTTCAAGCACCTTCTGATACACAGTAGAATTCATCGTGGATTCTATGATGGTGAGCTGACCAGGTCCTGCTGCAGCAAAGCAGCCCCAAACCATGACACTTCCACCTCCATGCTTCACAGTTGGTATGAGGTTCTTTTCTTGGAATGCTGTGTTTGGTTTACGCCAAACATGTCCTCTGCTGTTGTGTCCAAATAATTCAATTTTGGACTCATCTGTCCAAAGAACATTATTCCAGAAGTCCTGGTCTTTGTCAACTTTATCTCTGGCAAATGTCAGTCTGGCCTCGATGTTTCTCTTGGAAAGCAAAGTTTTCCTCCTTGCACACCTCCCATGCAAGTTAAACTTGTACAGTCTCTTTCTGATTGTAGAGGCATGTACTTCTACATCAACAGTAGCCAGAGCCTGCTGTAGTTCTCGAGATGACACTTTAGGGTTTTTGGAGACCTCTTTTAGCATCTTGCGGTCTGCTCTTGGGGTGAACTTGCTGGGGCGACCAGTCCTGGGCATGTTGGCAGTTGTTTTGAAAGCCCTCCACTTGTAGACTATCTTCCGGACAGTGGAATGGCTGATTTCAAAATCTTTTGAGATCTTTTTAAATCCCTTCCCAGACTCATAGGCTGCTACAATCTTTTTTCTGAAGTCCTCTGACAGCTCTTTTGCTCTCACCATGGTGCTCACTCTCACTTCAACAGTCAGGAGCACACCAAACTAAATGTCTGAGGTTTAAATAGGGCAAGCCTCATTCAACATGCAGAGTAACGATCTACTAATTATGTGCACCTGGTGTGATATACCCAGGGCCGGCGTCATAACCCGGCATCCCCGGGCAAGTGCCGGGGCCCAATGCTCCTGGGGGGGCCCACTGAGCTGCTATGAGCACTTCCATCAATACAGATGGGAGCTCTCACTGCTGTCACTTCACTTACGCAGTACCCCTTTGGTGGGGCCCTCTGAGCTGCAGAGACTCAGACACGCCCCCTCTACACAGGACACACGCTGCCTGAGGAGAGAGACCGAGGGCTGGAGCTGGAGCTGAAGACAGTCTGTGAGTGAGTCTGCAGTCTGCACTGTGAATGTCTCTTGGGACAGAAGGGGGGGTCTCTTCGATCGGCTGCTGCTTCATTCTATTTAGTTGTGTTACTGTTTCATTAAGCAGTTTGCCCCCATGACACCTGCCCCCCCCCCCCCATATTCTGTCCTATCTCATCCTCATGGGGCCCCTGCTGTCTCCTTTCCTCCCTCATGTATCCAGAGCTCCTGTTTCACCCTCCTATCTCCTGTTGCTGCCCTGCACAGACCTCCTGCCACTACTTGTATGAATCCCCCTCAGAGCCCCTTCCCCCTACTTGCTGTGTCCACCCCTCCTGTCCACCCAGGGCCCCTGTCTCACTCCTCTGCCTCTCATTATGGTGGCATCTGAACAGCATTCACCATAAGGACCTTCTAACGTCACAGGGTCATGTGACTGTGCCCCCCACCCCGTACTGTGCCCCTTTATACCCTGCATTGTGCCCTCTTACCACACCCTGTGCAGTGCCCATAGTCATTCCCTGTACTGTGCCCTTTTATACCCTTTTATCCGGTCACTGTATGGTGGTTTTATCATTGTATGGCGGTGTTATCACTATATGGCGGTGGTATCCAATAACTGCATGGCCATAACTGTATCCCTTTCCCTGCCCACGCCATCCTTTTTTAGACCTGGCATGAGCGGGAAAAGATACAGATTGCGGTGCTAAGGACCTTTGTGCCACAATCTGTGTCAGAAATACGCCTAAGTCTAGTTTCACACTAGCGTTCGGCTGTCCGCTCGTGAGCTCCGTTTGAAGGGGCTCACGAGCGGACCCGAACGGATCCGTCCAGCCCTGATGCAGTCTGAATGGATGCGGATCCGCTCAGACTGCATCAGTCTGGCGGCGTTCAGCCTCCGCTCCGCTCAGCAGGCGGACACCTGAACGCTGCTTGCAGCGTTCGGGTGTCCGCCTGGCCGTGCGGAGGCATGCGGATCCGTCCAGACTTACAATGTAAGTCAATAGGGACGGATCCGTTTGAAGATGCCACAATATGGCTCAATCTTCAAGCGGATCCGTCCCCCATTGACTTTCAATGTAAAAGTCTGGACGGATCTGCTCAGGCTAATTTCACACTTAGCTTTTTTTTTGCCAATTTAATGCAGACGGATCCGTTCTGAACGGAGCCTCCGTCTGCATTAATATGATCGGATCCGTTCAGAACGGATCCGATCGAACGCTAGTGTGAAAGTAGCCTAAGGCTACTTTCACACCTGCGTTTAGGTGCGGATTCGTCTGGTATCTGCACAGACGGATCCGCACCTATAATGCAAACGCTTACATCCGTTCAGAACGTATACGTTTGCATGATAATGCAAACGGATCCGTTTAGACTTTACATTGAAAGTCAATGGGGGACGGATCCGTTTGAAAATTGAGCCATATTGTGTCAACTTCAAACGGATCCGTCCCCATTGACTTACATTGTAAGTCTGGATGGATCCGCGCGCCTCCGCACGGCCAGGCGGACACCCGAACGCTGCAAGCAGCGTTCAGGTGTCCGCCTGCTGAGCGGAGCGGAGGACAGACTGTGCCAGACTGATGCATTCTGAGCGGATCCGCATCCACTCAGAATGCATTAGGGCTGGACGAATCCGTTCGGGGCCGCTTGTGAGAGCCTTCAAACGGAACTCACAAGCGGAGCCCCGAACGCAAGTGTTGTATTATTATTTGGGGGTAGGGCTAATATCTTTATATTATATGGATTCTAGTGTATTATATTGTGCACTGTATTTCCCAGTAGAAAATGATCCTTGGGAAGCACAGTCCTCATCCCTGACCAGCAGGACCAGGTAGCGCTCTGTCAGTACATGGCGGCCTCCCCTCTCCGCCACGCTGCTCTGCTGTGTACTGGGGCTTATTCTGACACTAGGGCTGGGTTCACATCCCATTTGTGCCATCCATTTAATGTATACCAAAAATGTATGCGTTACCAGATGCCTCAGACTGATGCCGTACAGTGGCGTCCGGTCACCATACAGTTCCATTGTAAAAAACCATATACGTTAACGTATGCATTTTTTACTTGACTCTGCAGGATACAAAAACGTGGAGCGCTGCACATTTGTATACATCAAACCGATAGGAAAACGTGATGTGAACACACATTGGGGAGGAGGGGGGCGTACTAAAATTTGCTGTGGGGCCCAGTTAGTTCCAGCTACATCACTGCACATCTCCTTCTCTGCTCCAGGCCTGGCTCACTGCTGCAGCGGGCCGGAGGAGAGAAAGAGCGCAGGGAGCTGCGGTTAGTGATGGACAGGACGACCAGCTCCCCTGCAATGATAGGTATGTGAGGGGGCCACTGGGGGGTCATTCATCATACTGTGAGGGCCCCTTACACAGTATAATGACTCCCAGTGCCCCCCATTTAGTATAACGATCCCCATTGACCCTCCATTTAGCATAATGACCACCAGAGCCCCCATTAAATATAATAACCCCTCGTGCCCCCTCCATACAGTATAACCCCCAGTGTGGTGGCGACTAGGGGTCATTATTCTGCATGGAGTGTCGCTGTGGGGTCATTATACTGTGAGGGCCCTTTACATAGTATAATGACCCTCAGTGTCCCCCATTTAGTATAATGACCCCCAGAGCCCCCTCCATACAGTATTCCCCCAGTGTGGGGGCTACTGGGGGTCATTATTCTGAATGGGGGCGACTGGGGGTTATTATTCTGAATGCAGGGCCACAGGTGGTCATAATACGGGGGGGGGGGGGGAATTGGGGGTTCATTATACTGTGTGAAGGGCCACTAGTAGTCATTATACTGTGTGAAGGGCCACTAGTAGTCATTATACTGTGTGAAGGGCCACTAGTAGTCATTATACTGTATAGGGGTCACTGGGGGTCATTATACCGTGTGGGAGCCACAGGGGGACATGTCAATGTAAAAAAATGCCTCACGGGGGCCCACTGGGATTTATCGCCCAAGGGCCCACATGAACCTGGAGCCGGCCCTGGATATACCTGTGTGAGATCTGAGCCAATTTAAGAGGGAATACATGTGAGGGTGTCCTATCTTTTTCCTCAGTTAGAATAGGCATTTTTGTAGAATGACATTTACAGAAGATCTTGAAAAGACTTTTCTTCAGTTTTCTTTGTTTAGTTGGATTACTTTAATCTCTCTGTATTGTTGAAACGGAGATGAAATAACCTTTTATTAAAAATGTTACAAAAAACCACATGCTTTCAAAGGGTGTCCTAATTTTTTCACATGACTGTATGTAGTATGCGGTAGTACCGCCACTATTCTTGTTGGACATTGGACTCAGCATGATTATTATCAAATAGCCCGCTAGTCTAAACGAGGAGTGCAGCTCATGTGGCTCATACTGTCTTCATAGAGCCACAGGCTAAAATATCCCCCCTGTACTTTGGATACCATTCCTGGAAATCCAACATAACAGACCCGGGATCATCCTCTAGATTACGGTGGCAAGCATATAATGGTCCATTAAAAAATCTTAAATGTCACCAATCTCTCTGAGATCAATGGCTCCAACGGCTTTTCCACATATGGAACCCGAACGTGTAGACAGAACAACTGGACACCACAGGTATTTTGTAGCAATGTCGTGTATAGTCAAGTTCATGTGTAAGATACAAAATAAATACTGCACAGAAATCACCTAGTAAGTCTAATTATTTTATATCCGCAATAAATTTTGTTATACACTGAGAGACAAAGTGTATACAGACTTATAGAATAAATAATTCGGGTCCCATCATGATTCATAAGATTGACCTTTCATCGCTCACTCCTGATGTAAACAAGCCCAATGTTCACCATAATCCTGAAGGTAATAAAAACAATATATAAGATCACCCCGTTATATAAACAAGGGGCACTACCACACATAACTCCATATAGAAACAGGCGAGCAGAATCCAAAGCACAATCACTCAGGACAATAACCAGGGCATATAATCCACATTTAATCCCTGAGGTCTCAATGTGTTTAATTTGGCAATCCATCGGATCTCACATTTCTTAAGTAAAGCTTGTGGCCGGGGCTATGTGTGAAAGAATCTACCGCCCTGAAATACCCCCCAAACAGAACTGGCGGCTTGAGTTGTGGCATAACCGCTTCCGTCGAGAGTACACCTGAAAGAGGCCAAAAACCCAGCATGAAAAAACAAACGTGTTTATTGACATATTACAACGCCAAATTCTGAAAGGCACAATAAATCTCGCTGACAGGGTTCGGAACATGCCGGCTGTAACAAGATGACCGCCATCGGCCCAACTTACGGATAATGTGAGCTGGCACCTGATTCCTGGAAGCGGCTGAGGCTGCTCCTATCCTGAACGAATGCCCTGACACCGTTAGGGGGTCTAAACCTAAATTGGCCGCCAGTATGCGTGCGTGCGCTATGAATTGGGAGGTGGACAATGCTGCTGTCCCGAAGGGTAACAGTGGGGTGTCAGTGCCGCGACTGGCCAGTGCCTCTGACAATTCCTGCAGAACGTGGACCGGACACCATTTGTGTCATGTGGGGAAGAATTTGATCTGGGTAGGGGGACCCGACTGGGAGGTCTTGGTCACAGGCAAAGACAAGACAAAGCCCTCTGGGCTGGAAACCAACTGTCGGCGGGATAGGAAGGGGCCGCTAAGTGACAGTGACGTGAACTCCCCTGGCCTCATGAAGCCGTAAAAGGCCAAGTAAATGGCAGCTTTAAGTACTAAGCTTTGCAGAACCCCAAAAGGCCTAAGGTCTAACAAATCGTACGTTCCTCTGAAGATTGGGCCGGACACGGGCTGTCTACGGGAGCTGACACCTGGGGTACAGTTCTGTAAACCTTTCAACGTGGCCTTGACCACGTGACTGGAAAACAACGACGTTCTTTCTGGCTGAGAGCGAGACAAATGATGTTGGACCCCTGACAGGTAAGTTTTGACGGTGCCATGGGAAAGGTGCATGTGCTCATGGCAGTACCCGATGAACGCCAATATGAAGTCTATATGGCCCAGGCCGCCTCGGGGGTGTTCCTGCTGGAATTTGCAGTACAACCGCCAGCCAGTGTTGTACACTCTGGTGGTATTAGCCGAGAGCGACCTGGCAAACAGCCCATGGGCCGTGGTCAAGTATTGGTTTAACTGAGAAAGAGCATGGCCAGACGAGGAGACGGGGTTCTCGATGTGTCGGCTTCGGGGCAAACCTAGAAAAATAAAGAGTAATTCAGCTTAGCTAAGGCGTCAACTGCTACTTCCTGCGCATCACATATGAGGGAACCACAGAATAAGAAGTTGTGTAGAAGCGACAACTGTACCAGACGTCTCATCAAGGACATGACCAGTTGAGACCTGGATTTGCCACTGTCAAGGATGGCTAGGGAGGAGGAACTAGCAGAGGAGAAGACCACGGTACGGCCTGTCCACTGGTTACCCCAAACGCGAGCCGCCGCCACTACGAGATACAAGTCCCCAGCCTCCGTTGCCTGGGAAACTCCCGTGGTCTCGCAAATCTCCTCCGGCCATGCCCCGTTCAGCCAATGGGGGCCAAAAATAGCAGCGAAACCAGTGCTGACCCCGCTGCTGGAGAATATGACAGGGGAGCTATGCGAGACCGCCGGGACAAACATGGACACGCCATTCCAGTGACTCAAGAAGTGGTCCCACATGCTCAAATCCGCTTGCGCTTGACTGTCCAGGAATACTGGACTATCCTGACAGGGAGCTGCTGAGAGGAGTGGTAACAATCTGGCTACAAAAGACCTACCCTGGGGAATGACGCGCATGGCAAAATTTAACATGCCTAACAATGACTGTAGTTCCACCTTGGTGGTGATCCTCCCAGTGACGAAACTGCGAATGACTGCCCGGACCCTAGCCAACTTGTCTTCTGGCAACTTAGCTGACCTGCTCTCTGTGTCCAACACGATGCCCAGGAAGGTGATGGTGGTCGCAGGACCGTCCACCTTCTTGGGGGAAACGGGAATCCCTAATTGGGCGAAACAAGCTAACAAGCTCTGAAGATCGCGACGCGAGCCCTGTGGAGATTCGATCAGCAAAAAATCGTCCAAGTAATGTATAACATGTTCGCAACAAAATCTGTTCTCGAGGATCCAGTGCAAGGCTTTCGCCAGCTGATTGAAAATCCAAGGGCTGCTACGGGATCCGAAAGTCAACTTTGTGGCGAAATAATAAAGGGAATTCCACTTGATCCCGTGCCACCGCCAAAGTTCTGGCCTGATTGTAATCAACTTGAAGGCGTCTGATATGTCCGCTTTGGACAAGATCGCCCCAGGGCCTGTGGCAAGGATGAGTGCAATAGCCTGATCGATGGAGGCGTACACCATGCTGACCTCCTCCGCTGGAATAAGTGAATTCATACTGGGAGTAGATAACCCGTGAGGCGCTGACAGATCGAAAATCAACCTCTCTTCGCGGCTGAACTTTCCCGTGACCACCCCTATGGGGCTGACCCTCCAGCGGTCGAATGGGGATGACAAGAAGGGGCCGATGATGTATCCCTTGTCTAGCTCCAACTGGAGGAGTCTATCTATAAACCTGGGGTTGAGGGATGCGGACTGCAAGTTTCTACACTCATGGGTGTGGTCCGGTAACGCCACAAGACCTGTGTGGAAACCGTAGGTAAAACCTGACACAAGGAAGTCGCAGAAGGAAGCATACTCATGCCCCTGTAAGTACAATTCCAGGAGGTCTATATTTACCACACTCATGCAATGTTTATCGGTTTTTAATGAGCAGGCAACTTTCGGGTGGGCTCGGAAACAGTTGGCGCAAATGTGCAACAGACCGCACTGACTATAATTGCAAGTGGCAAAATTGTAGTTGTTGCAGATTTGCAACCTGCCCAGATACTTGATTGGCCGGCCGAGTTTATCAACCGCAGAATTCTGCTGGACGCCAGCCGAAGGACCAGGAATAGGAGGAGAAGGATTGGACCTTGGGGCGCTTGCGGCATTATGACACCATTCTCCAGTATGATAGATAGACTGGCATGAAGAGCATGCCGATGGTTTAAACCCAGCGAAGTGCCTACAGAATATTTCTGTGTCTATGTTGGCCCAGTTGGTAGTAAACTGGAACTGACTAAGCGCAGCTGCTGCTTTAGCAGAAAACGAGCAATGGTAATCATAAAACCCGAAGCCTCCGTACTTGTAGCCCAACTCAGTGACCCTGAAGAGATACAGGTCCAACTCTTCTCTCATATCTGGTCGTACCGAACAGATGATATCTCGGTAGAGACTAAAGGCAAGTACAAACTCCGGAATCGTCAACTTCCTGCTAAGCCTAAGATTGCGTCCCTTCAGGACGACAGAAACATCGCCGCACGCAATGACCCTATTGTCCGATAGGTCACGAGTGGCAATAAGGAGGGAGGCTAGGTTCACGTCTCTGCCATCGAGGATGTCCTTCTTGATGTTAGCCGGAATTAAATGAGCTGGAGTGACGTTGGGCACTGTAACAAAGTTACCTGAAGTACTGGCAACGGGTGCCGCTACGACTGGCAACAGAGTGGCGGGTGAGGACAAGCCAGCGACCCTAGCCTCCACCGACTCCAATCTGGATTGCACACCGGACACGGAGGAGGTGAGGATATTCAGCATGACATGGAGTTGAGTTAATGAGGTCTGAACCGTGGCCATAGAGACCTCTTGCTGGCCAGGTTCTGCAGGGGTGGACACCAGTAGCCTATATAATTCCGCCTTCTTGGCAGCGGCCGGGAAAGGAATGCCTCTTTTGGCTAATTCAGACATGAGTTTTGGCACAGTCCAATTGCGCAGAGATGGAATACTGCTGGATTCCGATGCCCTAGAACCCAGGTCTTCGCCAGAAGCATCCACGATATCTGACCCGTGAGACATGACCGGACTGTTGAAACAAGCAAAATGACGAACCGTCATTAACACTGTTAAGTGCCAAGATTGACTAACACCCGTGCTTTGACACCACCACCGCCACTGCAGAAACCGTCATGCAAAGAAAATTGACCCTGGTGACCACCTGACAGCTGAGGTATGGAGAAAAAGGAGACGTGTGACAGTGGACGAATTTGGAGCCAAAGAAGGAGTACCTTACCGAAACAGGACAAGATGCTGGTATGAGAAGAACACAAAGGGATCAACCGTGGAAGTAGACCTGTACGCATGAATTAAACAAAATACGTTTTTATTTTTTTTGCTAGCGCCAGCGTACAAATGACCCAGGCTGGGTGACGAGGTACGATTGTCTGATTACCGGGAGAAAACGCGGAGTTGGCTGAACGACTGACGAGCCTGCGCCAGAAAAAACACGGCTATCTAAGTGGTAAGCAAAGTGTTGAAGGTGTATGAAGACAGGCAACTGAAAAACCTGCCCAACTACAACAGAACAATGAATTAAATGCCATGCAATGTGAAGGGTCCGGCGTGCCCCTGCTGTCAAACGTTTAGGGGCGCTTGTTACTGGGGGCACGGTCCCCCAACAACTCATCACGACCACACTGCACGGCATAGACCCCCCCACCACCTAACTAACAGCACGGCGGCCCGTGCCAGACTTTGCCCCCCACAAAATACTGTCTGCCTGTACCCTATGGGTGCAAGCTTTTTTTTTTTTTTTTTTTAATTATCAGATTAAATCTTTACATATAAACCAGGCACAAGACAAAACACTTGACAGTCCTTTGTAAATCTTAGCGTCAGCTGTTACACGCATAACCTGAAACAACCATAGCCGTGCCCTGTTGCCACGGCATCACTGAAGACACTCCACCAAGCTACCTGTATGTGAATTGTCTTCAGTGCTGCCAAGCCCACAGATGATATCACCGTGCACCGGCAAGCCACCAGAGCGGAGCACAGGGACGCCGTGGGGCCTGTGCACAGCCGTAACCAGCCTCCCCCCCCCCCTCTCTCACAGGCCTCTAGCAACATTACCCTGAGCAAATGAAACAAACTGGACGGAGGAACACTTGAAGGAATCGGAGTCTCGCTGACTCCTGCTACCTGCGTGCGAGTCACGTGGGAGCGGGGCATGCTGCCAGACTGGCGCTCCGGTGTGGGGATGTCCCTCTCTTACCTTAGAGGGACCGACCCCACCAACCGGACTTGACGAACCGATGCTGCGTTGAGGCAGCAGGTACTTACCCGCCGCACGAGGAGGACCAGGATGCCGGAAGCGCCGACCGGAAGTGACGCTCTGTTACCTAGGAAATGCTGACGCCGCCGGCTGTAACAGAACACTGCTGCCGTCCGTCCTCACATGGAGAGAGGTATGAGCCAGATATAGTCCAGGACGCCCCTCCCACAAATACAGGCCAATGAATCGGCCTTGCTACATGTCTATTGCCACCCCTACGCGGAGTGGGAATATGGTCAACCAACATACATTTGAGGTCCCTTTCCTTGTGGCCCATGTCAGTAAAATGCTTAGGGACTGGAAGGTCCATACGTTTTTTACGAATGGTATATCGGTGCTGGTTAATTCTACTTTTAAAATCAACTGAAGTCTCACCAATGTATAATAATAATAACTGGCATGGGCACCAAAGAATGTATACGACAAATGAAGATTCACATGTCAAAAAATGCTTGATATAGTACTTTTTCTGTGTCAATGGGTGCAGGAAGAAACTGCCTTTTTGCATATATCGGCAATTGATGCAATTTAAACAAGGAAAACTCCCCAATATGGGGCAGCGTAGAAAGGTCTGGCCAGACTCTTTTTGTGGACCTATATCGGTATGAATTAATTTATCTTTAAGGTTCCTGGCTCTCTTGTATGACATGAGGGGAGGAAGAAGAAACTCTTCAATCCCCCCATGTCCACTTTTCAAGACAGGCCAGTGTTTTAAAATGATTTGTCGAACATATGTACTGTCCTCCGTGTAGACGGTAACTACAGGGTAATCTCTATCTATAAAGGATTGTGTCATACGTTTTAGGGTACCTTACAATTCACCTTTGTCGCTCACTATGCGTTTAGCACGATACAATTGGCTCAAAGGAAGGGACTTAACCATAGCTCTAGGGTGTGCACTGTTGTAACTTAGTAGTGTGTTGCGATCAGTGGGCTTAGAATATAAGCCCGTTGATAGCACATGATCTCTCAAAGTCACAACAGTGTCCAAAAAATGTATTTGTTCACAAGAGTATGCCAACGTAAATTTAATGTCTGCATCAAGAGTGTTCAAAAATTGAAAGAACTCCATGAGTGAGTCCTCTGACCCTGTCCAAATCAAAAAAATATCATCTATGTATCGCCACCACTTCAGAACATGTCGGAAGTGGGGCGATACATACATGTACGTCTCCTCGAGGAAGGCGACCGCCATGTTGGCATAAGTCGGGGCCACATTAGACCCCATGGCGGTCCCCTTCTTCTGGAGATAAAAATGATCCCCAAATAAAAAATAATTGCATGACAGTACCAGATGTAGAAGTTGTAAGATGAAGTCCTGACATTCAGCTGAAAAGGTAGACTGAGTCAAGGCCTTAGTTACCACCTCTATACCAAAGTCATGTCTGATTGAGGTATATAAACTGGTGATATCTAGCGATGCTAAAATTGCATCCGATGATAAAGTGATCTCTGCCAATTTATTTAAAACTTCAGAAGTGTCCTGAATGTAGGACTGTGCTGACAATGCATATTGCTATAATAACCTATCAAGGAAGATAGATATATTGGACAACAAGGATCCGCGACCAGAAACGATGGGTCTCCCAGGGGGAATTTTAAGATTTTTATGAATCTTGGGCAATAGGTACAAAAACGGTGTCATAGGATGTGAAACTGAAAGAAAGGACTTGAGCTCTTCATCAATGATGCCAGCGTTGCTGGCCTCTTGTAGCAAACTCTGTATCTTTCGTTCAATGTCCCATCTAGGATCCGTGTGTAATTTTTGATAAACCTCACAGTCCTCCAATTGTCTATTGGCTTCTGCAATGTATTGATGAGTGTCCATGACCACAATCGCACCGCCCTTGTCTGTAGGCTTAATGGTGAGACTGTGGTCACGGACCAACTCATCAATAGCACGCCTCTCAATTTGTGTTATATTAGGATGTGTAAATCTTTTCTTTTCATTCAATTTCAAAGTATTGACATCTTTCATTCCCGCATCAATGAATAGATCAATCGCAGGAAATGACACAGGTGGAATAAAATCACTTTTGTTAAACAAATTTTAATCACTCAATTTCAATTCAGTGTTCGTACAAATATTACCAGTAGCTGAATGTGTTGAAAACCAGGTTCTAAACTTCAGTCTATGAAAAAATTGGTATAAATCTGCTTCAAGTTGCAGCCAATCCGTATTGCTATTAGGACAGAAGCTTAGGCCCTTAGCTAAAACATTCAATTGTATATCTGATAGAACATGTGAAGAAATATTTACCACAATATTAGTATTATTTAATTGCGTTTTTTGACCAGTGGCCTTTTGCTCCTTGTTTTGGTGTTGGTAACGGTGACGTTTTCGTCCTCCACGCCGCGTTCGTTTCTTCCTGATGGGTTCATTGTGTACTCTAAAAAAGGCTCAATAGTAGAATTATTTTGTTGACTTTGGGTCAAGTCCCTAGTAGGGTTTTTCTTTCTGGCTTTTTGAGTGCGTTGTTGTGACTGATGATTAATTGTCCAGTTATACACATTCCCTGTGTTATAATCTAGGGCATCACGTTGCCATTTACTGCGTTTAGTATCCTGTATTTCGGATCTTAATTTATCCAGGTACGGTTGGAGCTTGGACAAATAGTCAATATGTGAAGACTGTCAATATACTTTGACATTGAATGAAAAGAAAAGATTTACACATCCTAATATAACACAAATTGAGCGGCGTGCTATTGATGAGTTGGTCCGTGACCACAGTCTCACCATTAAGCCTGTGGTTAAGTCCTTTCCTTTGAGGCAATTTTATCGTGCTAAACGCATAGTGAGCGACAAAGGTGAATTGTCAGGTACCCTAAAACGTATGACACAATCCTTTAGGCTGAGTTCACACGAGCGTGACAGATTTGGTCCGGATGCGTTCAGGGTGCCTTCAGTTAAACTCGCACCATTTTGCAAGCAAGTTCAGTCAGTTTTGGCTGCAATTGCGTTTAGTTGTTCAGTTTTTTCCGCGCGGATGCAATGCGTTTTGATGCATTTTTCACGCGCGTGATAAAAAACGGAATGTTTACAAACAACATCTCCTAGCAACCATCAGTGAAAAACGCATTGCATCCGCACTTGCTTGCAGATGCAATGCGTTATTAACGCAGCCCCATTCACTTCTATGGAGCCAGGGCTGCGTTAAAAACGCAGAATATAGAACATGCTGCGATTTTAAAGCATTGCAGAAGTGATGCATGAAAAAAAATGCTCATGTGCACAGCCCCATTGAAATGAATGGGTCAGGATTCAGTGCAGGTGCAATGCGTTCACCTACTGCATTGCACCCGCGCGGAAATCTCGCCCGTGTGAACTCAGCCTTATAGATAGAGATTACCCTGTAGCCTTACTGGATCAACATCTTATCTCCATACAGGATAAATCACGCAGTGACCTACTTACAAAGAGGGGCAAAAACAATAATAAAAAAATGAAGAGAATTCCTCTAGTTACCGTCTACACGGAGGACAGTACACATGTTCGACAAATCATTTTAAAACACTGGCCTGTCTTGAAAAGTGGACATGGGGGGATTGAAGAGTTTCTTCTTCATCCTCTCATGTTATACAAGAGAGCCAGGAACCTTAACCACTTCAACCCTGCTAGCTGAAACCCCCTTAATGACCAGGCCACTTTTTACACTTCTGCACTACACTACTTTCACCGTTTATCGCTCGGTCATGCAACTTACCACCCAAATGAATTTTACCTCCTTTTCTTCTCACTAATAGAGCTTTTATTTGGTGGTATTTCATTGCTGCTGACATTTTTACTTTTTTTGTTATTAATCGAAATGTAACGATTATTTTGCAAAAAAATGACATTTTCACTTTCAGCTGTAAAATTTTGCAAAAAAAACGACATCCATATATAATTTGACCAAGATATTTATCTCACCCAGCATGGGTATATGTAAAATGACACCCCAAAACACATTCCCCAACTTCTCCTGAGTACGGCGATACCAGATGTGTGACACTTTTTTGCAGCCTAGATGCGCAAAGGTGCCCAAATTCCTTTTAGGAGGGCATTTTTAGACATTTGGATCCCAGACTTCTTCTCACACTTTCGGGCCCCTAAAATGCCAGGGCAGTATAAATACCCCACATGTGACCCCACTTTGGAAGGAAGACACCCCAAGGTATTCAATGAGGGGCCTGGCGAGTTCATCGAATTTATTTTGTTTTGCATAATTTAGCGGAATTTTATTTTTATTTTTTCTCACAAAGTCTCACTTTCCGCTAACTTAGGACACAAATTTCAATCTTTCATGGACTCAATATGCCCCTCACGGAATACCTTGGGGTGTCTTCTTTCCGAAATGGGGTCACATGTGGGGTATTTATACTGCCCTGGCTTTTTAGGGGCCCTAAAGCTTGAGAAGAAGTCTGGAATATAAATGTCTAAAAATGTTTACGCATTTGGATTCCGTGAGGGGTATGGTGAGTTCATGTGAGATTTTATTTTTTGACACAAGTTAGTGGAATATGAGACTTGTAAGAAAAAACAAACAAAAAAAATATATATTTCCGCTAACTTGGGCCAAAAAAATGTCTGAATAGAGCCTTACAGGGGGGGGGGGGGGGGGTGATCAATGACAGGGGGGTGATCAATGACAGGGGGTGATCAATGACAGGGGGGTGATCACCCATATAGACTCCCTGATCACCCCCCTGTCATTGATCACCCCCCTGGTAAGGCTCCATTCAGACGTCCGTATGATTTTTACGGATACATGGATCGGATCCGCCTTACAGGGGGGTGATCAATGACAGGGGGTGATCAGGGAGTGTATATGGGTGATCACCCCCCTGTCATTGATCACCCCCCTGTAAGGCTCCATTCAGACGTCCGTATGATTTTTACGGATCCATGGATACATGGATCGGATCCGCAAAACACATGCAGACTTCTTAATGGAGCCTTACAGGGGGGTGATCAATGACAGGGGGTGATCAGGGAGTGTATATGGGTGATCACCCCCCTGTCATTGATCACCCCCCTGTAAGGTTCCATTCAGACGTCCGTATGATTTTTACGGATCCATGGATACATGGATCGGATCCGCAAAACACATGCAGACGTCTGAATGGAGCCTTACAGGGGGGTGATCAATGACAGGGGGTGATCAGGGAGTGTATATGGGTGATCACCCCCCTGTCATTGATCACCCCCCTGTAAGGCTCCATTCAGACGTCCGTATGATTTTTAAGGATCCACGGATACATGGATCGGATCCGCAAAACACATACGGACGTCTGAATGGAGCCTTACAGGGGGGTGATCAATGACAGGCGGGTGATCACCCATATAGATTCCCTGATCACCCCCTGTCATTGATCACCCCCCTGTAAGGCTCCATTCAGACGTCTTTGATTTTTACGGATCCATGGATACATGGATCGGATCCGCAAAACACATGCGGACGTCTGAATGGAGCCTTACAGGGGGGTGATCAATGACAGGGGGATGATCAATGACAGGGGGTGATCAGGGAGTGTATATGGGTGATCACCCGCCTGTCATTGATCACCCCCCTGTAAGGCTCCATTCAGACGTCCGCATGTGTTTTGCGGATCCGATCCATGTATCCATGGATCCGTAAAAATCATACGGACATCTGAACGGAGCCTGACAGGGGGTTGATCAATGACAGAGGGGTGATCAATGACAGGGGGGTGATCAGGGAGTCTATATGGGGTGATCATGGGTTCATAAGGGGTTAATAAGTGACAGGGGGGGTGTAGTGTAGTGTTTGGTGCTACTTTACACATCTACCTGTGTCCTCTGGTGGTCGATCCAAACAAAAGGGACCACCAGAGGACCAGGTATCAAGTATATTAGACGCTGTTATCAAAACAGAATCTAATATTCCTGTTAGGGGTTAAAAAAATCAGATCTCCAGCCTGCCAGCGAGCGATCGCCGCTGGCAGGCTGGAGATCCACTCTCTTACCTCCCGTTCCTGTGAGCGCGCGTGCCTGCGTGCGCGCGTTCACAGGAAATCTTGGGTATCGCGGGAGGACGCGTATATGCGTCCACTCAGAAGAGCAGGGCCACCGGCAGGATGCAATCCTGCGTACGGTGGTCCTGTACTGGTTAAGATCTTGATCATCACCTGGTCGCCTACTCGGAATGGATGGGTTGGTTTCTGTGAAAGAGAAGGAGACTTACTAGCAACTTTTTCTTCAGTTTTACTGAGGATCTTGATCAGATTAGTAACATACTCTTCTCTGATCAGGTCCAAGTCCCCTTCTTGCACCACCAGGGGGCGTCTTGCCCATGGTGTGGGAAAAGGCCTACCCATCAGAATTTCAAATGGTGACATCCCTAACTTCTTATTAGGGGGTCATTCTGATTTGAAGTATTATGGGTAGGATTTGTTTCCATTTTTCAAATGTACCAGCAGTGGCCTTCCTGAGTTTGTCTTTAACCGTCCTGTTCATTCTATCCACAATGCCTGAGCTTTGCGGGTGGTGCGGAATATGATATTTCCATTCCACCTGTAACAGTCTAGCTACCTCCTTGTTAAGTTTTGAGGTTAAGGCCGGCCCCTGGTCTGATTCAATAACCAGAGGACAGCCCCATCTTGGGATTATTTGCTGAGTCTGGATTTTGGCTGTAGTTTTAGCATCTTCTGCCTTTGTAGGAAAAACTTTTGGCCATCTTGAGAACATGTCCACTATCACTAATGCATACTCTTGTTTCCCTTTTGTTTTAGGTATATGCGTGTAATCCACCTGCAAGTGGGTAAATGGTGTAGTGGGGTAGTCAAGGTGTTGGTGAGGTATTTTCAGAGGGTTGTTAGGGTTGTTTCTCAATCACGTAATACATCTATGTATGTAGTCTGTGACTAGCTGTTGTCACAACCAGACAGCTGAGAAGCTCTGACAGAGGCCTTTCAGAACCTCCTCCTTGAATTTCTGTGTTGTGGTATTCAGCTCCTCCTCTCGTCAGCCTCTCTCAGCTGTCATGTCTTAATTGCTTCCCTTTAAATGCCTCCTCAGAATGCTTTTCTGGGCGGCTTATATTTCCTCCTGGAGTGTGTGTGCACGCTGATCTGTCCTCCTGTTTGCTTCAAAGCTAAGTGTACTTTTATATGTTTATATCTGTTTGCTGGATCCCAGATGACCCTGACTCCCTCCGTGTCTTGTGTAGGGAGCCGGTGGTCGTGTCCCCTCACTATAGTAGGGTGCTCAGGGCTTTATAGTCAAGGTTCGTGGATATGCAAACCTCCACCATTAGGATCTTTGCATAGGCTGAGCAGCCAGGGAAAGTGCCAGGTCTTCTGCAGGGGTCTCCCTTGGTTCCTTAGTTTTTGGATCCAGCGAGTCGTTTATACATGTTGCTTTGCCTTGTTACCTGTACACATTCCGTGACATTATAAGCCGCCAAAACCGTCTTAAGCATGGATCCGGTTTCACTTTTGGCTGAACGCTTCCAGGGTCTTTCATTGGAGGTAGCTGACCTCCGTAAGACTTTGTCTCAGCTTCAAGTGACCGGTTCAGCTTGCGTTCATGGAGCTTGTTCTGAGCCTAAGATCTCGCTCCCGGATACGTTCTCCGGGGGTAGTGAGAATTTTGTGCGTTTTAGAGAGGCTTGCAAACTCCATTTTCGCCTTCTTCCCCATTCTTCTGGTGATGAGGAACGGAGGGTGGGGATCATTATATCGCTGCTCAGGGGTAACGCTCAGTCCTGGGCCTTTTCGCTGCCGGAGGGGGCACGGCCCCTCCGTTCAGTGGATGAATTCTTTTTAGCCCTGGGTCAGATATATGATGATCCGGATCGTATTGCTCTGGCGGAGTCTAGACTACGTCTCCTATGCCAGGGTAAATAATCCGCAGAAATATACTGCTCAGAATTTCGGAGTTGGGCAGCTGATACTGGTTGGAATGATGCTGCACTCCGAAGTCAATTTTGCCATGGTCTTTCAGAGGGATTGAAAGATGCATTTGCCTTTCATGAAAGGCCTATTTCTTTGGACTCTGCTATGTCTCAGGCCGTTCGTATTGACAGGCGTCTTAGAGAGAGAGGAGAGATCTCTCTTTCCTGTCATACTCGGTCCCAGGACTGTGCAGCGGTCCCATTCTCTGCGCAGGGGTCTCAGTCGCTGTCAGCCCCTTCTGAGCAGGAGCCCATGCAGCTGGGGTTGATTGCTTCTGACAATAGAAGATTCAGCCCGCATGAGAGGGTTTGTTTTTGTTGTGGAGGTATTAATCATTTGGCAAATATTTGTCCCTCTAGGAGATTCAGGCAGTTCTCTGGGTATAATAAAGAAACAAAGAGGAAAAAATCTTTGAAAAATGTTCCGTCTGTTACTATTGGCAGGATTGAGGCGGAAATTGAAGATTTTCCGTTTGCTTGTAGTTCCCGTTTTGTCCTGCCGGCTAGGGTGGCGCTAGAGAGCAAGAACATTTTTTGTGAGATTTTTGTGGATAGTGGAGCAGCGGTTAATCTCATTGATAATCACTTTGCGATAACTCATGGTTTCCAGGTGTGCGCTTTGAGAAAGGATATTCCTGTGTTTTCTATCGATTCCGCTCCACTTTCTCAGAAGTCATTAAAGGGCATAGTTCACAATATCCGTTTAATTGTGAGTGATGCTCATGTTGAGGATGTGTCATGTTTCGTCCTTAGCGGTTTGCCGACTCCTCTAGTGTTGGGGCTACCCTGGCTCACTAAACATAACCCCACCATTGATTGGCAAGCAAGGCAAATAAATGGTTGGAGTGACTTTTGCAGAGAGAATTGCCTCACGACATCTGTTTCTGAGGTTGCTACTAAGACTGTACCATCTTTTCTCTCTGAATTTTCGGATGTCTTCTCTGAGAGTGGAGTTCAGGATTTGCCCCCGCACAGGGAGTACGATTGCCCTATTAATCTCATCCCAGACGCCAAGCTGCCTAAATCTCGTTTATACAATCTTTCCCAACCTGAGAGGATCGCTATGCGTACTTATATCTCTGAGAGTCTGAGAAAGGGACACATACGACCCTCAAAGTCACCTGTTGCCGCTGGTTTTTTCTTTGTTAAGAAAAAAGATGGTTCTTTAAGACCTTGTCTGGATTTCAGGGAGCTGAACAATATCACAATTCGTGACCCTTATCCGCTTCCTCTGATCCCGGACCTGTTTAACCAGGTTGTTGGGGCTAAAGTCTTTTCCAAATTAGATTTAAGAGGGGCATACAACCTGGTCAGGGTCAGAGAAGGGGACGAATGGAAGACGGCCTTCAATACCCCTGAGGGCCATTTTGAGAATTTGGTTATGCCTTTTGGGTTGATGAATGCCCCAGCCGTTTTTCAGCATTTCGTGAACAGCATTTTTTATCATTTGATGGGAAAATTTGTATTGGTGTATTTGGATGACATTTTGATTTTTTCTCCCGATTTCAAAACTCATAAGGAACATTTACGTCAGGTCTTGCTCATCCTGCGGGAGAATAAACTATATGCGAAACTGGAAAAATGTGTGTTTGCGGTTCCAGAAATTCAATTTCTGGGGTTTCTTCTCTCCGCTTCTGGTTTTCGCATGGACCCCGAGAAGGTCCGCGCTGTGCTTGAGTGGGAGCTTCCTGAGAATCAAAAGGCGCTGATGCGTTTTTTGGGCTTTGCCAATTATTACAGGAAGTTCATTTTGAATTATTCTTCTATTGTTAAACCACTCACTGATATGACCAGAAAGGGGGTAGATTTTTCTTCTTGGTCAGTAGAGGCGCGTAAGGCCTTTTCTGATATCAAGGAGAGTTTTGCTTCCGCTCCCATCTTGGTGCAACCTGATGTTTCATTACCCTTCATAGTTGAGGTTGATGCTTCTGAGGTGGGTGTGGGGGCGGTCTTGTCTCAGGGTTCCTCTCCTGCCAATTGGCGACCGTGTGCCTTTTTCTCAAGAAAACTCTCCTCCGCAGAGAGAAATTACGATGTGGGAGATAGGGAATTGTTGGCCATCAAGTTGGCTTTTGAGGAATGGCGCCATTGGCTAGAGGGGGCCAGACACCCTATTACCGTATTTACTGACCATAAAAATCTGGCCTACTTGGAGTCAGCCAAGCGTCTGAACCCGAGACAGGCCAGATGGTCGTTGTTCTTTTCTAGGTTTAATTTTGTTGTCACGTTCCGCCCTGGAGTTAAGAATGTGAAGGCAGATGCCCTGTCACGTTGTTTTCCGGGAGGCGGGAATTTTGAAGACCCGGGTCCCATTTTGGCTGAAGGTGTGGTGGTCTCTGCTCTTTTTCCTGAATTGGAGGCAGAGGTGCAGGCAGCCCAGTCAGAGGCTCCTGATCTTTGTCCTCCTGGGAGGTTGTTTGTGCCTCTCGCTTTAAGACACAAGATTTTTAAAGAACACCACGATACGGTCCTTGCTGGGCACCCGGGGGTAAGAGCCACACTGGATCTCATCGCTCGGAGATTCTGGTGGCCTGCGCTTCGTAAGTCGGTTGAGGGTTTTGTGGCAGCCTGCGAGACTTGCGCTCGTGCCAAGGTCCCTCATTCACGGCCATCAGGTCCTCTCCTTCCCTTACCTATTCCTTCCCGTCCTTGGACACATCTGTCCATGGACTTTATCACGGACCTGCCTCGTTCCTCGGGGAAGACTGTGATTCTGGTGGTGGTGGACCGTTTTAGCAAAATGGTGCATTTCATCCCTTTTCCTGGTTTGCCCAATGCTAAGACGCTGGCGCAGGCATTTGTTGATCACATTGTCAAGTTGCACGGTATTCCTTCAGACATAGTCTCTGATAGGGGCACGCAGTTTGTTTCCAGATTCTGGAAGGCTTTCTGTTCTCGCTTGGGGGTTCGGTTGTCATTCTCTTCTGCTTTCCACCCGCAGTCGAATGGCCAGACAGAGCGCGTCAATCAGAATCTGGAGACATATCTGCGTTGTTTTGTGGCGGAGAATCAAGAGGATTGGTGTTCTTTTTTGTCCCTTGCTGAGTTTGCTTTAAATAACCGTCGTCAGGAGTCCTCTGATAAGTCACCATTTTTTGGTGCATATGGGTTTCATCCACAGTTTGGGACTTTCTCGGGAGAGGGGTCTTCTGGTTTACCTGATGAGGACAGATTCTCCTCGTCTTTGTCATCTATTTGGCAAAAGATTCAAGAGAATCTAAAGAGCATGAGTGAGAGATATAAGCGTGTGGCTGATAAGAGACGTGTGCTTGGTCCGGACCTGAATGTTGGTGATCTGGTGTGGTTGTCTACCAAGAATATCAAATTGAAGGTTCCCTCCTGGAAGTTGGGTCCTAGGTTTATTGGGCCTTACAAAATCCTGTCTGTCATCAATCCTGTTGCATACCGTCTTGATCTTCCTCAGACTTGGAAGATCCATAATGTTTTTCATAAGTCCTTATTGAAACCTTATGTTCAACCCATTGTACCCTCGCCTTTGCCTCCTCCTCCGATTATGGTTGATGGGAATCTTGAATTCCAGGTCTCTAGGATTGTGGATTCTCGTCTTGTCCGCGGTTCTCTTCAGTACCTTGTTCAGTGGGAGGGGTATGGTCCTGAGGAGAGGATGTGGGTCCCAGTGACGGACATTAAGGCCTCTCGTCTCATCAGGGCATTCCATAGGTCCCATCCTGAGAAGGTGGGCTCTGAGTGTCCGGAGTCCACTCGTAGAGGGAGGGGTACTGTCACAACCAGACAGCTGAGAAGCTCTGACAGAGGCCTTTCAGAACCTCCTCCTTGAATTTCTGTGTTGTGGTATTCAGCTCCTCCTCTCGTCAGCCTCTCTCAGCTGTCATGTCTTAATTGCTTCCCTTTAAATGCCTCCTCAGAATGCTTTTCTGGGCGGCTTATATTTCCTCCTGGAGTGTGTGTGCACGCTGATCTGTCCTCCTGTTTGCTTCAAAGCTAAGTGTACTTTTATATGTTTATATCTGTTTGCTGGATCCCAGATGACCCTGACTCCCTCCGTGTCTTGTGTAGGGAGCCGGTGGTCGTGTCCCCTCACTATAGTAGGGTGCTCAGGGCTTTATAGTCAAGGTTCGTGGATATGCAAACCTCCACCATTAGGATCTTTGCATAGGCTGAGCAGCCAGGGAAAGTGCCAGGTCTTCTGCAGGGGTCTCCCTTGGTTCCTTAGTTTTTGGATCCAGCGAGTCGTTTATACATGTTGCTTTGCCTTGTTACCTGTACACATTCCGTGACAGCTGTTTGCTATCAGTGATGTAAAAACATTGGCTCAACAACATGTGGGTAGTTTGTATGCTGTTGTGTCCTACCCCGTGAAAGTGTGCAATGAAGATGGATGCACTATGCTGAGGTATGAATGGCTTCCTCTCCTTGCAGATCAATCCAGACTTTGGATTTTTCTGCAAGATTGGATAGCACCAATCCTTCTCCTCTGTTTCGGTGGCATACCTTTGTAGGTCTGTTAGCATGTGTGTCAAATCAGGTGAGGGTGGGTGTAAGACTGCCATTTCCCAATTGTCATGATTCATTCTATTTGGATTTCTCTTGGCTGTGTCTTTAGCTACACTATCTGCAAGTGCATTTCCTCTTGAAATTCTGTCTTTTCCATTTGTATGTGCCCTGCAATGTACTATAGCTAGATCTGAAGGCAATCTGATTGCGGCCAAGAGGTCCGTGACTAGCTGCGCATGTGAGATTCTCTTACCATCTGCTGCAGTGAATCCTCTCCTCTGCCAAATCATTCCATGATCCCATACTACACCATGAGCATATCTGCTGTCTGTGTAAATAGTGACTGGTTTGTTAGTGTGTAGTATGCAAGCCCTTGTGAGTGCAATGAGTTCAGCTGCCTGTGCAGACTGGATGGGAATTAGGCTTGCTTCCAAGACTATATCTGGCAGCATGACAATAGCATATGCTGCACAGAATATAGTGTCAGTGGGACGAGAGCATGATCCATCAACAAAAACTTCTGGTGCGTCAGGTATGGGAACAGTTGATAAGTCAGCCCTGGGTGATGTCTCATGATTGAGCACCTGTAGGCAATCATATGTGTCAGGAAGGACGTCTTCTGTTCCTTTCAGCCCTAGTAATGCATTTTTAAATAGGTGCTGGTCCTGTAATGTTGGATGCATATTTAATCTGGAGTGAAGGATTACTGAGCAACAGGATCTCATATCCAGATAATCTTTGTGCTGAGTAAGCCTACAACATCATGTGTAGTGTGCAAGAAGGTTAAATGTCCCAGGGTGAAAGTAGTTGCTAATTCCACCATCATTGCACAGGCTGCAAGGGAACGCAGACATGCCGGCATCCCCTGTACAGAGGTGGGCATAACCTTTGAGAAAAACGCACAAGGACGCAACTTGCCTCCGTGTTCTTGTGTCAGTACCCCCGCCATGGTTTTACAATTTTGGCGTGCAAACATGTGGAAGGGCATATTATAGTCAGGGAGGCCCAGCTCTGGACTCGACATGAGTGAACATTTCAAATAATCAAATGCATTGTACATTTCAGAAGACCATTTAATCAAATTTGGATTTTCATCCACAGTGGCTTGCCTCAAAACATTGTCATAGTAGGAGCAATCAGGAATCCATTGTCTACAGTAGTTTATCATACCAAGGAAAGACAACATTTCTTTCTTGGTGTGCGGGGTGACCAGACCCGCAATAGACTGGACTCTTTCTGCGCTGATTCTCCTTTCACCTTTTGTGAGGACAAAGCCCAAGTATTCAACCTGCATTTTACACCATTCCATTTTCTTAAGTGTCACTTTGTGACCACATCCTAACAACCATTTTAACAGTGATAAACCATCCTGAATGCTGGCCTCAACTGACATGCTACACAGTAACAAATCATCGACATATTGCAGCAGCACAGAACCTTGGGGGGGGGGGGGGAACCATGGTTTTAACGTCGCTTGGAGGACTATGCTGTACACTACAGGTGAATCAGCATATCCCTGAGGCATTCTGCACCAGGTCAGTTGTCGTCCGTCAAAGGAAAAAGAAAAAAGTAGTCTGGTTGCCTTATCAACTGGGATAGAAAAGAAAGCATTCTTCAGATCTATCACACTGAAATAGACAGCGTCTGCAGGAATTGCAGAAAGAA
This sequence comes from Bufo gargarizans, assembly GCF_014858855.1. NCBI lineage: Eukaryota > Metazoa > Chordata > Amphibia > Anura > Bufonidae > Bufo > Bufo gargarizans. The sequence goes on along the minus strand of NC_058082.1, from coordinate 386,790,048 downwards.
GTGAGGTGACATCTGGGACAATAGGAGCAATAGGCACAATGATATTATTTATTGCCCTTAAATCCTGTACAAAGCGGGTAGTACCATCTGCCTTTGTCACAGGATTCATGGGTGTGCTGTAGGGTGAAATCACCTCTTCCAGGATTCCCTTTTGTAGGAATTCTTCTATTATTGGCCTAAGTCCATCAAGTTTCTCTTTTGACAGTGGGTATTGTTTCTGATATACAGGTGTACTGCCTTCTTTGATTTGTATGGTGTGCAGTCAATGAATCCTGTGTCATAGTCCCCCTTTGCCCATACTGATGGGTCTATTTCCTCTAATTCTGAGTGATCTTGTAAGTTTGTAAAGATCAGAGGTGTGGGGGTTATTATGGGCAAAGCATCAGAGTATACACTGATGCCATTGTTCTCAACAGTGATTTGCAATTCTAACTTAATGAATAAGTCTCTTCCCAGCAGACTCAAAGGACATTCCGGTATGATGCTAAAAGCATGATCTGTAATGTATTCCCTATCAATGGTTTCTACTGGTAAGGAATCTGTTCTGTATATCCTTGTCAGTACCCCATTTATCCCCATAGAGGGCGCGCACTTCCTTAAAGGCCATTTGTACATTGAGCTGTTTAACACACTAGAAGTAGCTCCACTATCTATTAGAAACCCCACTTTTCGTCCTCCTATTCTAAGTAGAATTACTGGTGTGTCCTTCCTTTTGTGTTGTAACCTGTGTGAAAGTTGGGGCGTGTCCCTCCGGGCATCCTCAGTATGAGTTTTGCTGATGCCAATCTAATGGGAATCTGGGCTGACTCTGTGAACCATGTCTGTGGTTTATCTGACTTGGTTGATTATTTTGTGACTGAGTGTCAGGTCTCTGTGTGTTGTAGTCCTGACCTCTCCCCCTACCCCTCCTTGGTGCGCGGCATTGACGTGCCCAATGTCCTTCCTTTACACAGTTAGAACAACAATTATTTGGCAATGATTCATGTTTTTCATTGGTTCTGCTGTTATTCCCACCCCTCCTCCCCCTGCCTCAGCTAGTATATGCGTGTGTGGGGGATGTTGCTTTCCTTATCTCAAAGCATCCAGCTGCTTCTTTTTCAAAGAGATGTTTCTCAAAATCGTCAGTTGTATCTGAAGTCCATGAGGACACATTTTGCTTCACAGTTAAAATCAACTTATCTGACAAATTGTTTATAAATGTGGAAATAATCAAACTATCCTTGTCACGCACAGGTAGCCCGGCCTCAGTCTTCCAGCAGTCAATGAATCTTTTCCAGAATTCAGTGACTGTTTCAGCAGATTTCTGTTTGCAGGCTACTGCTACAGGCAATGAAGATTTTTGTTTGAATACCTCATTCATATGGACCTCAATCTCCTCCCATATTCTTTTCTGCCCCTCTTCTGTATTGCATATATAATCTGAAGCATCACAACGTTGTGCAATCATAGATATAGAGTTGACCTTCTCCCAATCCCATGTTGTGTGTGTTCCTATAATACCATCCAGGATAAGCCTTAAATCTTCCTGTGTATAGTTGCGCCCTCTACAGGCCTTTTTTTAGGTATGTAATAGTCCCCAGTGGGGCTATAGAAGGTTTGGGACAATATTTAATAATTTTGTTGAGATCGTCTATTTCTATGGGCTTTTTTTACTAAGGCTACTTTCACACTAGCGTTTCACGGATCCGTTTGAAGGGCATTTCAAACGGATCCGTCAACAAAATGACTAAACGGAGCCAAACGGAAGCCATTCAGACAGATCCGTTTGTACGGATCCGTCTGTATTACGGATCCGTTTGTCACCTTGGTTTCCGTTTTGTCATCTGTTTAGCGGATCCGTTTTGGAAGGAAAAGCATCTCTAGGTTCCATCTTCATGTATTGAGATCTATAGGGTTGTAATGCTCCTATATTTCTCCAGGGCTATCTTGTTGAAGTTCCAAAGCTGGTCCGACTTTGATAATGGACCACACCTTTCGGACTCTTGTACACGACTACATGCACTTAAAGATGTATAGTGTTTGTTAGCGGGCCATATGTCCCTGATCGTCATTGATAGTACGTACAGGAGTACAGAGCATCATGATGCTGACCATGTTGTGCCGCAAACTGGGCTATTGTCATGCACTCATATGATCTATTAGTGCAAGACTATATCCCCGCGGGCAGCTCAACTTGCACAGGATGATTGTACACTATTATGCTGTGTACTCTCGTGTGCACGATCAATGCCACTACGGGACATATGGCCCGCTCACGGACCGTATGTCTCTTGTGGCATACAGTCGTGTGCAAGAGGCCTTAAAGGGGTTTTCTCATCTCATACAATGGGGGCATACCACTTTAAGATATACCTACATTGTCTTATAGGCGCAGGTCCCACGGCTGGTACCCTCACATATATTGAGAACGAAGCCAAGAAAGTAGATGAGGTCGCACTGCGCTTCCGCCCTCCATTCATTTCTATGGTTGAGGCGGGGATTAGCGTTTGGCAGTGGACATACCATGGGAAATGTGTCCTACAGCAACAGTGCTCCCCGCTCCGTTCTCAATATAGGTGCGGGTCCTACCAATGTTACCCACACCTATCAGACAATGGGGGCATATTCAAGTGAAATCCCCCCATTGTCTATGTGAATACCCCTTTAAAAACTGTATGTCCCTTGCGTGTCCCTTGTGGTAATCACACTAGTTATATTAGCGTCATCGGGAAATCATTAAACGTTAAAATCACAATTTATTAATGAATTCCTGATGATGCTGACAGACCGTGACTCCCACAAGGGCTCATATGAAAGGGCACAATATTGATGTGCCAATCATAGGGTTTACGATCAATAAAGAGCCAAAATTTAGCTCATTATTGATGGTCAGGTTTTAATGGATCTTACGACATTGGCACTAATGCTGTTTTGATATAAAAACTACCAAGGGTGTTGTAATAAATGCACAGTAGTGAGACTAGGGTAGTTTTTATTTCAACACAGCTATAGTGCCAAGGTTCCCTGTACAGGACAATAAAAACACAGACACAGTGCAGTAAAGTATAATTTTTTTTTATTTTATTTTTTACTGTAAATAAATAAAATAAATATAAACTTTTTTTTATTTTTTTTATACATTTTCATAACTGTGAGGGTAGGTGGACTGTCGTGGACTCGATGTGCTGGGGCTGGCAATGGTAGCCCCCCTGTCCTGGCGAGCCACTGAGGTTAAACTACAGGCCATAGGAAAGGATGCAGGGCGTAATTGTGGGGTGTGGAGAAAGGAAGGGTCTGAGGAGGAGGGGACCCGAGCATGATCATAAACTCACCATGATCTTAAACTCATGCAACTGCTCGGGCGTCATTGAGTCCATCAAACCGATCATGTTTAGCCCATAATGGTAGTTTGGGCTGCGCTGATACGCCTCCCAGCGGCGAATCAAGTCAGCACCAAACTCCATCTGATGTTGGGCAAAACCTTCTAGAGCGTCGGAAACGACCTCTACAAGGTTCGCATAATCGGCTCGACTTGGCCTACCGGATCTCTGCCCGCTCACCAGGGCTCTCAAATTTTGATGGAAACCTAAGAGCCTCTGTTGAGCAGAGGGACCCGGTAGGGGACCCAGATTATCCTGAGTCGATGCATGAGGGACAGGAGGGCTGGAGCTGGCGATCTGTTCCGATTCCGCCTCAGGAGGTTGGTCAGGCTCTCGAGTGCTGCTGGCACTTCTGTAGAAAAAAAAAGGAAAGTTAGGAATTGTTTCTAAATAAAACATCCATGTTTTATGCTATGTCTACCGTATACCATAGGGGGCTGGCCAAAACAGGGGAACCAAACGCTCCACTGTCTCAGATAGCCCTTTACAGTCAGACGGAGAGAACAGTTTTCAATCTGACTGTGGGGGGGCTGGCCATAACAGGGAAGCCAAACGCTCCACTGTCTCAGACAGCCCTTTACAGTCAGACGGAGAGAAAACTTTTCAATCTGACTGTGGGGGGCTGGCCAAAACAGGGGAGCCAAACGTTCCCCTGTCTCAGACTGCCCTTTACAGTCAGACGGAGAGAACAGTTTTCAATCTGACTGTGGGGGGCTGGCCAAAACAGGGGAGCCAAACGCTCCACTGTCTCAGACAGCCCTTTACAGTCAGACAGAGAGAACAGTTGTCCATCTGACTGTGGGGGGCTGGCCAAAACAGGGGAGCCAAACGCTCCACTGTCTCAGACAGCCCGTTAGACTCAGACGGAGAGAACAGTTTTCAATCTGACTGTGGGGGGCTGGCCAAAACAGGTGAGCCAAACTCTCCACTGTCTCAGACAGCCCCTTACACTCAGACGGAAAGAACAGTTGTCCATCTGACTGTGAGGGGCTGGCCAAAACAGGGGAGCCAAACGCTCCACTGTCTCAGACAGCCCTTTACAGTCAGATGGAGAGAACAGTTGTCCATCTGACTGTGGGGGGCTGGTCAAAGCAGGGGAGCCAAACGCTCCACTGTCTCAGACAGCCCTTTACAGTCAGACGGAGAGAACAGTTGTCCATCTGACTGTGGGGGGCTGGCCAAAACAGGGGAGCCAAACGCTCCACTGTCTCAGACAGCCCGTTAGACTCAGACGGAGAGAACAGTTTTCAATCTGACTGTGGGGGGCTGGCGCCGCCCACTTCGGGAGAGCCCTCCGCTGATGATGATGAAGAAATCTATAATAAGAGCACATACTGATTAATGCAACGAATCAAACAGTAAAAACTCCAAGTGTTGAGTTTATACTTATCGGCCACTGTATACTGCGGCGCCTTCTGGGTGGGTTATTCCAATCTATCGCGGATGTCTTCTTTGATGACATCTGTACGCAACAGAATACCAGACAAAATGCAGATAACGTTAAAGGAACTTGTAGAGCACTATTTCCTCATATATCAACATTTTTTTTTTTTTTAATACTTACTTTTTAAAATATAGATATGGGTTTCCCCACCGCAGATGTCTCTTTTCTTTTTTTTTTTTTTTTTTTTATTCTTTGGAACGACCCTAATAATAAAATGATTAAAAAAATTAATCCGACAGGAGCCATAATCCCCCCAAGTGACATAAACACCCCGAGAGACAGCAGCCCCGCATAGTGCCAGCAGCCACCCACAATGACATCAGACCCCCAGTTCCAAACAACTTTCCCACAGTGCCCTCAGCCCCCCCAATGCCAGCAGCCCCCACAGTTCCAGCCACAAACACCCCTGCAATGCCAGCAGCAAACAAAGTTCTAGCCACAAACACCCCTGCAGTTCCAGCAGCAAACAAAGTTCTAGCCACAAACACCCCCGCAGTGCCATAAGCACCGCACAGTTCCAGCCACAAACACCCCCGCACTGCCAGAAGCACTGCACAGTTCCAGCCACAAAAAACCCTGCAGTTCCAGAAGCACCGCACAGTTCCAGCCACAAACACCCCCGCAGTGCCAGAAGCACCGCACAGTTCCAGCCACAAACACCCCTGCAATGCCAGCAAACCGCACTGTTCCAGCCACAAACACCCCCGCAGTGCCAGCAGCAACCACAGTTCCAGCCACAAACACCCCTGCAATGCCAGCAAACCGCACAGTTCTAGCCACAAACACCCCCGCAGTGCCAACAGAAACCACAGTTCCAGCCACACACGCCCCCCCCCCCAGTGCCAGAAGCCCCCCATAAAGGCAGCCCACACCACCAGTGCCAGCGGCTCCCACTGTTCCAGACACACACACCCCTTCCCAAGTGCCAGCAGCCCCCCCACCCTAGAAATAGAGAGATAGATGGATAGATAGTAAAAAAAGAAAGATAGACAAACAGACAAAACTTCATACACTTACCAGTCTCACCAAGTCAATGATCCGACGATGAGGGGGAGGGACAGGAAGTTACTGGGCATGCGCAGAAACATGAACGTTTTTGAACGGATCCGTGTCAAAGCGGAGCCAGGACAGACGGATCCGTCCCCATTGACTTCCATTGTAACTATGAACGGATCCGCACGGCCAGGCGGACACCAAAACGCTCAAAGCTGCGTTCGATTGTCCGCCTGCTGAGCGGAACGGAGGCCAAACGCTGCCAGACTGATGCATTCTGAGCGGATCCTTATCCATTCAGAATGCATTGGGGCAGTACGGATCCGTTCGGGGCCGCTTGTGAGAGCCTTTGAACGGAACTCACAAGCGGAGCCCCGAACGCAAGTGTGAAAGTAGCCTAAGTGTTGTCCTACTGTCAGAAAGGGAGCGATTAGTTGGACTCCCTCTTTTAATTCTTCCTGTTCTGTTTCATCTTTTAGTCTACTTTTACTGCGTGTATTATAACTAGTATGCGGTGTGCCAGTAATTAAACCGCGCTCCATTATGTTTCCACATGTAGGCATGGGGGGTAGGTATTTTTCTTCTAGTTTCAATGGTATAACCGCTGTCACAGCATCTTCCTTAATCTGAGTCAGAACTGGGTACAGAGGTGCCGTGGGGGTGGATTTATTATAAGGTGGAGGGGATTTCTGACTTCTCTTCTATGTGCCTACCTCCTGTTCTATTTCATGTAGAGTCCTATCATTTTTGGGACTTTTTAGATTCTTATTCTTCTTGCTATTACCTGCATCATACCAGTGGGGGGCTATTTCCAGCCACTGTTCTCCTCCCCTGGACATGTACTCCATGTCCCAGGAAGGACCCGCATCGAAATGCGGCCAGGCTGTTTTATCAACTAGACATAGTCCTTTGACCATAGCCATATGATAAATACTATTATCACCGTCCCTGGAGAATGGATCCGCAGCATCCATTACCTCAGTCCAGCCTGCTAGATTATCTACCCACGGGTTGATCAGGTAATAGTTTGTTGGACTAACACGAGCTACATAGATTTTGCAAGTTTCTTCTGGTTTAGGGAATTTAGACTTAGACCCTTGTCCTCCCATGTTAGTACTTATAGTTCAAAGAATAAGTGAGACAATAGCTGTCAGGACTGGCTGTACTGCACTGAAATAGCGCCGACAAGACCTGTCAACTGATCAGCTGATTTGTATCTTAATGTCTCTCTATACTCTTTGGACCCCTATCGACTATTGTTGTTTCGGACCACCACTTGCGTTCATATTTTCCGGGTCAGCAGATCACAGATCCTAGCTAAAAATGGGGCGTCTTGCGGACCTCCACAACACAAACAATTTTACACATTAACAGTAATTAACCCAAAATACATCAATTTGACAATAACAGTGGGATGTGACCGTACACTTACCACCCGGTCAGTATCTCACACAAACAGATAATCTTATCACTTCTAAAATACTTATACTATATATATATATATATATATATATATATACACACACACAAGATTTCGGTGATCAGCTTGAATTAAGTCTTATCTGGTACCAGGAGAATGAATGAGAGTGGAGACTAAAAAGGTGTCTTGTTCTGATCCATTCTGTTTATTCATTGCTTGCCAACACTTAATATAGGGTAGGATTGACCCCCTACTACATACAATCATATGTTAGCATTTGCCTTATCGTATGGCCTAAATACACATGAGCTCTACATTTACAGAAATAGATGGTACATAGTAACAGCAGTTAATCATTCAGGTATAAACATGAGAATGACCTTGTGAAGTAAGGCTGGTATGGGCCTTTTTCTAAACTGGTCTCCAATATCTACAGAGGGGGGAAGACAGAATGGAAATCTTAGAATAGTGCACTGGCCTGTTGCAATCCTAATACACGTTGCTGAATAAGACAAAATGGAGTTACATATACGCCATCAATCCCCATCAATCCCCTTATCTCTGTCACTGACTTCTGACAATTTCACTATTGAACTATCAATCATTTTTTATTTTTTGGTATTCACCGCCGATTATATTTTTCTCTGATAAAGACCACTATTGTACCTATTTATTAGTGGCACAATCTGTCTCTGTTTTTATGCCACTGCTCATAAGTCAATTTTATCCCCTATAGGATAAATGGCTACGAATATCTTTAATCGGGTCCGATTGTGGTCCAGAATATTTGGGTGTATATTCGAAAGTCAGATCGTTTTTACCACCATCGAATATAAAGAAGCAATCTGTATTACAATTGTTTTGGATGATCTTCTATCTAGGCTCTCTTCCTGCTTGCCACCAATGTATCACCTGGCACCCCGACTGAGTACCTCCGTTGATGGATGCTCCTAGCGTTTCCTGAGGTTTCCAAGCACTCTGGCAGACACCACCATCACCGAACCGAAGAAGCTTATAAATCCTCTCAAGCATATGAATGCTGTAGACAGTTGAATAGGAAACCATACGAATAGGTTTACATTCCTAGCAGTCAAACTGGAACAACATACCATAAATCCTCCCCCAAGAATGAGACAACACTTCACTTTGAGGGTTAAAACAGGAACTGACTTTATTTAGACATAGCACACCTACTTTAAACCCCACCAACAGCCTCATTTACATACAACAGGGCACATGGAGGACTATAGTACAAGGAAGGATGGGGCCAGACAATAGCAAGGACTGATGGGAGATTGAGGAGGGACAGCTGGTTTAAACTGGTCTCCCAGTGTCCCTGAGACAACACCTTGCTGGGGAAACAATGGGACAGGAAAAAGGGGGAGGAGAAGAGGCACAGAACAGCAATGCCTTGAACATAGTAAACATTACAGTAAGAGCAAGATATATACAGTTTACAATACATCGCAATACAATTTAACCGAACCCATAATAACATACATAATATTTAAGACAGCCTGAATGCAATCTGCTACACAGTCTTAAAGGGCATTGTTCCTAAAAGTCATAATATGTCCACGGATGGTCATTAAAGGGCCAGTAGCAGCAATATAAAATACCACATGCCCAAATTGCATTCAAATGTACAAATTTACCAGGGGCCATAGTCAGCAGGTAGGAGGCGGGTAGCCAGTCCTCTCCAATGCCCAGTGGCGAGGCGGGTTCCGCCACAGTGAGTTCATTTTGTAGTCCTAGCCCCAAGAGAGCTGTGTGATGTAGAGACTCGTATATGAGTGAGCTTGTCTTCTGTGGACAAGTGGGCTCACTAAATATAATCAAAATGTTTGCTCCTTAAAGGGGTTAGCTAAGACACAATGACGTGGCCGTATGTTCAATGTAATAGGGCCACAAAAGATGCAAACAGCACACTGTGTCCTGTCCACATCCGTGTTCTGCAGCCCTGCAAAACATATAGAACATGTCCTATTCTTCCCAGTTTTGCATATGATATTTCTAGAGGAGTTTGAAAAAAAAGGTGGCATGAGGCCTAATATAGACCTCCCAGAGTGGCTGACCTGCGGTGGTGATCATACTTATCTGGTCCCCACCACCGGGTTTAGTCTCTGTCTCTCCTGGACCAGCTCTTCTTCTTCCCACAGCGCTGAAGTCAACATCCACTAACGGTTAAACGTGACCGCTAAAGCCAATCATGGGCCACAGTGGTGACCTGCCCCCCTTGTGTCACGACAACTGCGTCCTGGTATGCAGAGCAAGACGGATCCGTCATGATTCACAATGTAAGTCAATGGTGACAGATCCGTTTTCCCCCCATTGACTTACATTGGTTTTAGAGATGGATCTGTCATTGCTATATTAAAGATAATACAACCAGATCCGTTCATAACAGATGCAGATGGTTGTATTATCAGTAACGGAAGCATTTTTGCTGATCCATGACTGATGCAGGAAAAGTGCAAATGTGAAAGTAGCATAAGTAGGATCTCCACCGTTGGTGGGCCACTCGTGGGGGGGGGTGGGGGGGGTAATCTGGGGTCGGCGGGGTGTACAGGTACAGGTACAGTAAATATAGCAGTTATTCACATTAAAATAATACAAATATTGCATCCTTGCATATATCTTGTTGCTCACAGAGCACTGCTGCATCTTTGTGATTGTTTGAAAATAGTTTTCATAAACTAATCTAATAGTATATAATTTTTATTTAGTATATAAGTTTTAATAAATACACTGTTTAGACTTCTTTTTGTACTACTGAGCAGGCATGTGGAGTCAGTAAACTTTCGGCTCCTCTATTTTTCCACAATCTGACCTGTGGAATGTCACCACTGCTGTTTGTATGGAGAACCAGGCCATTCCCTTAGAGAATGGTGCTGGAGGAGGGGGTGACTCCACTCCACAGGCCTGGTAGCAAGGCTGTTATATTTTTTATTTGCTGTTCTTCTTCCAGTCTTTTCTAATCTTGCATGTTAATATGTATATATATTTTTTTAGCTCTTTAGATATGACATGTTATGACAGTGATGATGCCAATCCACGCAGTATTTCCAGTCTGTCGAATCGCTCTTCTCCTGTGTCCTGGCGTTATGGACAGGCCAGTCCACGCCTGCAAGCAGGGGAAGCTCCCTCACTTGGTGGTTGTCGTTCTGAACATGGTGGAGGAGCCTGGCAGTTCTCTCACACTATGCCCCTCCGTGGGGGTTCACGAATATGCAGCATTACCCAACGTTTAGAACTTCTAGAAAGTGGTGGCCAGGATTTGAAATCAGGTTATGGAAGTGACTCTGACTGTAAATTGGCAAAAGAGGTGACACATGAGGATGATGATATTATTACAAGGTGAGTTCTATATCACTGTTTAACTTGAGATCTATAATTAGACTTTTACAATGAGCATGTACCGTACTTCCTAAGTATTTAGTTATATGTTGTTAAGGTGAAATTAAAACTGCATGCATTTTTGCAAAAATATGATAAATAAAATTGTCTGAACTGTAAAAACATAAACCATATCAAAAAGTGCAGTAAAAGCTCATGCGATTTTTCTGTTACATTTTTTTATGTTATCTCAGTGGCTTCCTGGAAATATACCATTCTAAGACACACTTTTTCCCAACCAAAAGTGGGAGAGATATGGCAGTATGTCTTATAAAGCGCTGACTAGTATGCAGTAGGTGAGGGGAATGAAGGACTGTCAGTACTGGAACTCTCTGATATTCTCCCCTGGGGCCGTGCTGCACTGTCTTGACTACATACAGTTGCGGGGCATAGTGTGCAGAATATTACCCGATGCTGCATGCAGTCAGGTGACAGTGCAGTGTGGGCCAGAGAAGACAAGGGATCATGACTGCTGCAGCAGAACTCAGACCAGCCCTCCATCAAACTTTCATGCTAGACCCCAGTTATCAGACTTCAGATCAGAGATAGAATAAATACATTCACTTAAGCATCTTCCATGAACACCCACCATGGGACAGCTGCAGCGGATCGTGGACCCATTCACTTTAATGGGTCCGCAATCCGGTCGTTCCGCAAAAAAGATAGGACATGTTCTATCTTTTTGTGGAACTGAAGTAGTGGACGAAAACCCACGGAAGAACTCCGTAGTGCTTCTGTAGGGTTCTGTTCCATGCTTCCGTTCCGCGGAATGCACACGGAACGGTGCCAGTGTATTGAGGATCCGCAAATGCGGTCCGCAATACGGCCATGGAGCGCACACGTGTGCACACGTGCCTTATCTCTTCTGCTCTGCCGCTTCTCTCCAGCGGAGCAGGAGAGGTAAGTGAATGTATTTATTTTATCTCTGATCCGAGGTCTGAGACGGGGGTCTGGCATGAAAGTCCGATGGGGAGCTGATCTGAGGTCTCATGGGGGTCTGACATGGAATTCTGACTGATTAGCGCGCATAACAAAGCACAGGGTGCATATTAAAATATATAACACTATATAACGACTATATAAACTGACTATGGTCTACTGATCTCTGCTGCACTGGTCTCTGCTGCACTGTACCGTATTTTCCGCCCTATAAGATGCACCTAGTTTTAGAGGAGAACAATAAGAAAAAAATATTTTTCATTACACCTCAGGTCAGACCAGCAATCAGACCCCCAATGTTAATCAGACCTCAGATCAGACCCACAATGGCTCAGATAAACCCCCAAACCTTTAGCCATCTAACAGCCCCCAATGTCAGCCATAAACCTCCCCAATGTCAGCCATACACCCTTCCGTTTAAGACTGCCCTGATTGCCGCGGCCCGGCAAACCATCTTCCAGGGCCTGGCGGTTGGGGACCGCTGCTCTACTATATATGGTATAATCCTCTAAATTTACATAGCAATGTCTTGACATTTTTTATACAAAAATGCCCGCAGCCTTCATCCATCGTTGAAAGATTCATACTTACCTGCTCCCTGCGTTCTGGCTCCGTGTCCATCTTCCGGGAAATGGCTTGTTTACTTCCTGACGTCACTCCGGTCATCACATGGTCTTTTACCATGGTGAATCACCATGGTAAAAGATCATGTGACGTACCATGTGATGACCGGAGTGACGTAATCAAAGGTCCTTAACCGGTATTTAATGGAGCAGCTCACCCCAGGTCCTGTTCAGCGCAGAGGAGACACAAGGAGATGCCGGCTTCGCGATCAAGGTGAGTTAAATTATTTTTTATTTTTTTTTAACCCCTCCAGCGCTGTTTTACTATGCATTCTGTATTCAGAATACTATTATTTTCCCTTATAACCATGTTATAAGGGAAAATAATACAATCTTCAGAACATCAATCCCAAGCCCGAACTTCTTCGAAGAAGTTCGGGTTTGGGTACCAAAAATGCGCGATTTTTCTAACGCGAGTGCAACGCATGACAATGTTTTGCACTCGCGAGGAAAAATCACGCATTTTCCCGCAACGCACCTGGCTCTTATCCAGGCAAAAAAACTGACGCCCGTGTGAAAGAGGCCTAAATCTTTTAATAGTGGAGGCAGGCTGGCGGCATCAGTTAAAAATTATGTATTCCCAGGCAACACCTAAGGCCTCTTTCACACGAGCATGACGGATTAGGTCCACATGCGTTCAGGATGCGTTCAGGGTGCGTTCAGTGATTGCAAGTAAGTTCAGTCAGTTTTGTCTGCAGTTGCACTCAGTTGTTCATGATAAAAAACTGAAGGTTTACAAACAACATCTCTTAGCAGCGGATGCAATGCATTTTTCACTGAAGCCCCATTCACTTCTATGGGGCCAGGGCTGTGTGAAAAAATATAGAACATGCTGCAATTTTCAGGCGACGCAGAAGTGATTTGTGAAAAACAACACTCATGTACATACTACACAGACCCATTGAAGTGAATTGGTCCGGATTCAGTGCGGGTGCAATGTGTTTACCTCACGCATTGCACCCATGTGGAAAACTCGCCTGTGTGAAAGGGGCCTTAGGCTGAGTTCACACGAGCGTGAGAGATTTGGTCCGGATGCATTCAGGGTGCGTTCAGTTAAACTCGCACCATTTTGCAAACAAGTTCAGTCAGTTTTGGCTGCAATTGCGTTTAGTTGTTCAGTTTTTTCCACGCGGGTGCAATGCGTTTTGATGCGTTTTTCACGCGCGTGATAAAAAACAGAAGGTTTACAAACAACATCTCCTAGCAACCATCAGTGAAAAACGCATTGCATCCGCACTTGCTTGCAGATGCAATGCGTTATTAACGCAGCCCCATTCACTTCTATGGAGCCAGGGCTGCGTGAAAAACGCAGAATATAGAACATGCTGCGATTTTAAAGCATTGCAGAAGTGATGCATGAAAAAAAATGCTCATGTGCACAGCCCCATTGAAATGAATGGGTCAGGATTCAGTGCAGGTGCAATGCGTTCACCTACTGCATTGCACCCGCGCCGAAATCTCGCCCGTGTGAACGCAGCCTTACTGGTACTTTAATATACTGAGTTTTCTCTGCCTGGATTCTTGTGAAAAACCTCATGTAATGGGGGTCAACAAAAACCGCAAATTGCACGGGCACCGACAGTTAGCCAGCCGCATGCGGATCGTGGACCCATTCACTTGAATTGAGTCCGCGATCCATCCGTTCCGCATAAAGATAGGACAAGTTCTATCTTTTTGTGGAACGGAATCCCACAAAAGCACTCCAGATTTGCGGGTCGCAATACGGCCACAGGGGACACACGTTCATGTGTAAGAGGCCTCAAACTCCTGGCTTGATCAGCGTTTTTGTATTGTTTTTTGTTTTGTATGTTTTAGCACTGAAATATTTTATAGTGTTTTTTTTCTATTACATTGCACATGTGTTTTTCAAAGTCCTGCATGCAGGAGTTTTGTCTCCGCTTAAAAATCATCTTCTGAGCGGAAACATAACGGACCCCATTATAATCTATGGGGTCCTAAGGGCTCCGTTTGACTCAGTTTGGCGTCAGTTATGTGCCTTTTCCGTCCTTTCCGTTCTCCTGCTCCTAGACGGAGAAGGAGAACGGAAAGCCAGAACGGTGATGTGAACGAAGCCTAAACTGTGTGCCACCAACTAATGCATACATTTTCTTCACCTTATTCTGCCACACTTAGCCCTATTGTTGTAATAGTTAATTCATTCTTAGTGTGCAGGATTGAGATTTTTGAAACCTGGCCTAATTTCTGATACATCAGATTGTTGTGCATTTTAAGTGCCCTGCAGTGAATGTGTTAATATGTGAGGAGGAGCCCATCAGTCTGGTGTAGGGTGTGAAACGTTAGTAATCTTTTGGCTGTGTTCCTGGTTGACAACTGGAAATATGGAGCATTTCACAACTGTGTTCGCTAGCCCTGAGCAGGGACCCCTCTGCGATACCCCTCAAGACGGGCCTGGGAAGCATTAACACAGAGGGAGTCATGGAACGGTATGGTATAACAGGACACATACCTCAGCTGGTTGCAGAACTGTGTATGCATGTCTGTGTACTTGAGGTGAAAAAAGAAATGTTCTTATTTAACCAGATGTTATCTCATTCTAAATATGTTTAATAGGTTTTTCTATGGTATAAACTGTATTTGCATTATTGTTCATGTCAGAAGTTGAGACCATGTTGGAGGCGCCTTATGTCTGTGAGGAAGTGTTGCTTTGTGTCTGTGACTGATTCTGTGGTTAGAGCAGTGCCGTTCTTTCATACAGTTCATGGAGAGGCGAGGGCCTGCAAGAAGAAGCAACCGAATGCTAACATTTTGTGATAGCTTTATATATGCATGCTAGTGTGTCTATCTTGAGGATGACCTCCACACAATAGCTTACCAATATCCAGATATGCTTTATCCTGTCACAGAGACACATTGTGGCAGATTTACTAAGGTCTCATTCACATGTAAGAGAATCATAGATGTGGATCTGTATACATTTCTTTTTTCTATTTGGACATCAGTGGTTTTCTGTAGGCCGGAGGTCTGCAGAAAGAACACAGACACATGCACTATTTTGTTCTATTTTGGTGACCAGTCACGCCCCTTTCAAGCCTGTGGTTCTGTGACAACCATTGAGAACATAGATGGCATCCATGTTCTTCCACTATTTTTCACTGACTGTTTTTAGGAGAGGTTCTGAAAATCGCCTTTCCAGCCTAGCAGTGCACGTGGAATAACGTGACACATGGACGGCAAAAATACACATATGGACCAAACACCAGACTCTTCACGGATATTGTTTCAAATGAAATATTGACCATCTTGTCACAGATGTCATCTTAGACTAGGGTTGGGCGATATCAAAAATATTCCCACGATAACGATATTAAGAAATTTATCGCGATAACGATATATATCGCTATAAATACCCATTTAGCAGAAAAAAACACTTGGGCCAAAAGGAGACATTATACTGTATGGGGCAGCCACAAGGAGATGTTGCACTGTATGGGGCAGCCACAAGGAGACGTTGCACTGTATGGGGCAGCCACAAGGAGACATTGCACTGTATGGGGCAGCCACAAGGAGACGTTGCACTGTATGGGGCAGCCACAAGGAGACGTTGCACTGTATGGGGCAGCCACAAGGAAACGTTGCACTGTATGGGGCGGTGGGCCACAAGAACACATTATACTGTATGGGGCAGTGGGCCACAAGGAGACGTTATACTGTATGGGGCGGTGTGTGGTAGTGTAGGGACGCCTCTTACGATCCATCTAACTGGGGTAAAATCCTATTAGGATAATTTGTGGAGGAAGTCTTCTTTGCGAGATTTTAAAGAGGACAGGGCTCCACATGGGCTAGAAGTGACAACTGGTATTGTGGGGGAAGGGGGTCATTCTGTGATGATGTCACTCTCCACCCCCAAAATAGCAGTACATGAGGAAGCTGACCTCAAATATGAAGTTCTCCTACCCCTATAAATCACCCCCATGGACAGTGACTGCAGTGACATAGCCAGGGGTTATGTTAGCAGTCAGTAGTGGGCTGTCGTTCACAAAGGGCGACGCAGATGAAAACACAGAAAACACCATCAATGTAAGCCATCAGTCTACCGGAGCCCAGTACACACGATATATACAGATATACACGTCATGTATGTACACAGTGACCTCTCTATTTATATGCATATAACATCACAGGTGGACACTGGAGTTAAGACACATGCGTTGGTGACACATATTAAAGAGGACCTTTCATGGGTCCAAAGAATATGAACTTAGTAGCAGGCTGCATAGAGCGGCACCCAGGGATCTAAGTGCACTTACTATTATTCCTGGGCTCCGCTCCGTTCGTCCGCTGTGGCCCCCAGAAATGTCTCAACATTCGGTGCAAGTAGGAGACGCCAGTGTCTCTCCTTCTCCCTGACAGCAGCACTGTCCAACCACAGATGTTAAATATATGGCAAAATTTTGGAGCCCCTCTATTTTTTTATTCAGATGCACAAAAAATAAATGTTTTGCATTTTTTAATGTCACCTTAGGTGACTATAAGAAGCACTTTATTAGATTCCTTTTCCCACATATTGCAATGAATTGCAATGCTGACAGCGGTATTGTTGTGTCCGTAACAACTGGCTCTATAAAAATATCATATGATCCCTCCTATCAGTAATGCCATAAAAAATTGAATTGTGCTAAAACAGCCATTTTACACAAAAAGTGTAATATTGAGTGATCAGAAAATCATATGTACCCCAAAATGGTACCTATAAAAATGTCAACTCTTCCCACAAAAAACGGGTCCACACACAAGACAATAGCCAGAAAAATAAAAATAATATGACTTTCAGAAAATGATGACACAAAACATGAATTTTTTTCCCCAAAATTATTTTATTATGTGAAACTGAAGCAAATAAATAAACATATACGTATGTGGTATTGCTGCATCCAAAACGACCTCCTATAAAAATATCACATGATCTATCCTGTCAGATGAATGTAAAAAACAAAAAATAAATGGCATTATGATGGGGAAGGGGGGGGGGGGGTCTGTGGATGGCATTATGATGGGGGGCAATCTGTGGATGGGACTGTTATGGGGGGATCTGTGGATGACACATATAGCAGTGCCATCCACAGATCCCCCCCCCACCATCATAATGCCATCCACAGATCCCCCCACCATCATAATGCCATCCACAGATCCCCCCACCATCATAATGCCATCCACAGATCCCCCCCACCATCATAATGCCATCCACAGATCCCCCCCACCATCATAATGCCATCCACAGATCCCCCCCCACCATCATAATGCCATCCACAGATCCCCCCCACCATCATAATGCCATCCACAGATCCCCCCCTCACCATCATAATGCCGTCCACAGATCCCCCCCACCATCATAACGCCGTCCACAGATCCCCTCCACCATCATGATGCCATCCACAGCTCCCCCCCATAACAGTGCCATCCACAGATCCCCCACATAACAGTGCCATCCACAAATCCCCCACCCCATAACTGTGCATCATCCACAGATCCCCCATAATAGTGTCATGCACAGACCGCCATTAGTTCAATCCCACCAAAAGCACACCTTTTGGTTAAAAATATATTTTTTCTTATTTTCCTCCTCAAAAACCTAGCTGTGTCTTATGGGCCGGTGTGTCTTATAGGGCGAAAAATACAGTACTCCAAAATAGTACCAATGAAACCATCACCTTATCCACAAAAAACAAGCTCTCACACAAGACCATCGCCAGAAAAATTAAAAAGATATGGCTTTCAGAAAATGGAATGCAAGAACATGTTTTTTTTATTTTCAAAAAATGCTTTGAATGAAGGTGGTAATATGTTAATAAAATTTGTATCTCTGTAATCGTACTGAGTGCAGAATAAAGATATCATGTAATTTTTTTCCCACACAGTGTACGACACAATAACAAAACCCAAAAATCAATAGCAGAATTGCTGCTTTTCTTTGTCCTGCTTCCCAAAAGGCAAAATAAAAAGCAATCAAAAAGTTGTATGTAACCCAAAATAGAACCAATGATAATGGCAACTCATTCTGCGAAAAATAAGTCCCCACACAGCTCCATGGAGAGAAAAATAAATAGTGCTCAGAAAATGGCTCTACTGGTACCCAGAGGCTGTTCAATAGCAACACGGCACCTGTAAACCAATCCATCAAAATCTCAGTTGCTAAAGCCAAAAGGTGATTTTTCCCTTTTGAACCCTGCATCATAAGCAGCAGTATACCATTTATAGCATTTCAGCACCCATTTGAACACATCTACTGTACCAATTTAAAGGGCATTGTGTGTTTCAGATGGCATAAGCTGGGCACAACATATTGGGAACTGAAATGCCATATCTTTGGCAAACTTGCAATTTTAATTTTGCACAGTCCCCTGCTCATTAATGTCTGCAAAACACCCGTGGGTTCAAAATGCTCACTCAGCCCCTTAATAAATACCTTGAGGTCTGTAGCTCCTGACAGAAGGTAACTTCCTTTTATTTTTTTTCACCCCAAAGCCTTTACACTTGTCAGCACAAGATGAGTAAATCACCACACCTCAAATGCGCATGGTGATCCTTTAGGCCTCGTTCACATTTCCGTTTTTCACTGACGTGTACTGTCTGCACTTTCTGCGGACAGCACACGTACCCATTGATTTAAATGTGCCTGTTCACATTTCAGTATTTTTTTACTGACTGTGGGTCAGTAAAAACAATCATGAGGACATGCACTACTTTGATCCATGATGCGTCAGTTTTTCACTGAAGATTAATGATTGCCCTCATGCAGGATTCTCTCAGCACTTAGTATCAGCTGATTAGCAGAGCACTGCAGGGCAGACCTTGAATCAGATTCAAGCCCGAAGCAAAACAAATAGTCGGCCCAACGTCAGTCTGACTGCTTTCCCACTCGCTCAATGCTTTTCTGTAGCTGGTATAACCCCGCTCGTCATCAGGAGCTTAGGTAAGAAATTGGTGGACTGATGGTAAGTTCAGTGATGGCCGCATCTGATGGTGTGCTGTCGGCTAGTAATCGGCACTGTGGCGACCATGAGCATCCATAGCTCGCCCACTGTTCCCTGTGGTGTGCATCTGCCGCTCAGCTAATCAGGGAAGTAGGCCCGTAGGCATCAAAACGGACTAAAATGTTCAATCTCGGTTTCATCAGACCAGAAAATCTTGTTTCTCAGAGTCCTGATAACAAAGACTGAGTAGATAAATAAACATATTTAGAAGACCTTTATCTGTCCACCTTTACCTGCTAGTAAATTAACTGCTAGTAGTTACAGATACAGATGTAGCCAATGTTATCTTGACATCAAATCGCTTTAAAATGACGATCTGGGTTCACCTGGAGTTATGATATTGCTGGCTACCTCTTTAGTTGAGTTCTTTTGATATGTTATTAAAATCAAAAATGTGATGAAAGTTTGTGATTTTAAGGTTAATATGTGTATGACCTTAAAAATTTTGCTAATGCTCAGAATTATAAATGTCATGCTCTTAAAGGGGTTATTCCATTAAAGAAAATTAAAATCATTTAGTACATGACAATATCTTTCTATAGAGAGCGATACGGATTGTGTCAGGATCTGTTCAGGAGTTTAATCGCTTTTGTCCGCGATTGTTTTCAGTGTTTCCGATATTTCCATCCGGATTTCATGCATTTTTCAAGAAAAACTGAAGAACCTACATCTCCTTGCAACTATCAGTGAAATATGCTGGCATCTGGATGCCTTCTGTTTTTCTAATAAGCCCCATGCACTTCTATGGAGCCAAGGCTGAGTGAAAAACACACAATATAAAACATTGTGACTTTTCCAGAATGCAGAGATGATACATGAAAAATGATGCTCGTGTACACAGACCCATTAAAATAAATGGCGTAAGGAGGAGGAACTTGCACTCCTAGTACTTGAGCGAGGTGCTGTGGTATACAGCAGAGCCTGTGTATATTTGTAGAGAAAACCACACACACTCTTGAGAGTTTAGATATGCCACCTGGCATATCTAAACTCTCAAGAGTGTGCGTGGTTTTCTCTAAAAAGATTAAAATAAATGGGTCAGGATTCAGACTGGACGGTATGCGTTGCATCCGGACTGAAAACTCGCTTGTGTGAAAGAGCCCTAACAAACCTAGAACCGGCCCTGTACCTCACAAGGATCCAGAGATCTCCCGATTCATTGCTTCAATTGCTCTGGTAGAATGTCTTAAGGGTGGCAGATCAGGGGTGTGCCCTTTCTAGTACAGCTCTTTCCCTGTAACTGTCACAGCTTCTGACAGAAGATATGGCTGGTGACAATTGAAGATTTAAGGGTACTTTCTCACTAGCGTTTTTCTTTTCCGGTATTGAGTTCCGTCATAGGGGCTCAATACCGGAAAAATACGCATCAGTTTTATCCTAATGCATTCTAATGCCCCGTGGAACCGCGGCCTGGATCCCTCCTGAGAGCAGGAGCGCACGGCGTCACTGGTTGCTATGACGCCGTGCGCTCCCTGCTGCCGGCACAGTACAGTAATACACTGGTATAGATCATACCAGTGTATTACTGTATTGCGGCGGCAGCAGGGAGCGCACGGCGTCATAGCAACCAGTGGCGCCGTGCGCTCCTGCACTCAGGAGGGATCCAGGCCGTGGTTCCACGGCCCGCACACGGCTGTGAAAAGGATTTCATAGTTATTACCACATAAAGTGACACATGTCCAATTTAAGGAAAAATGGCCTGGTCCCTAATGTGTTAAGTGAAACTTTTGGTAATAATTTACACAAGTTGTTATCACTGATAACTACATACCTGTATTATTTTCACAGTTGGGATGAGAGCAGTTCCATAAGCAGTGGTCTGAGTGATGCTTCAGGAAACCTTAGTTCCGAGGAATGCAACGCCAGTTCTTCTCTTACCTCTTTACCATCCACGCCAACTGCATCGCGACGAAGCTCAACTATTGCTGTAAGAATGAACATAACACTTTAAATTTGGGGTTCTGTATACACTAATCTAAAATACACAGCGGTCACACTAAATATTTAAAATAGTTAAAATTCTCTTCATAGCATTTTTAAAGGAAGTGGCACGGGGGTTTGCTGCCAGGAAATTTACTGTTAAGGGTCCATTCACACGTCCGCAAAATGGATCCGCATCCGTTCCGCAATTTTGCGGAACGGGTGCAAACCCATTCATTTTAAATGGGGCCGGAATGTGCTGTCCGCATCCATATTTGTGGATCCGCACTTCCGCATCCGTGCTTCCGTTTCCGCAAAAAAATAGAACATGTCCTATTCTTGTCCGCAATTGCGGACAAGAACAGGCATATTCTATTAGTGCCGGTAATGTGCGGTCCGCAAAATGCGGAACGCACATTGCCGCTTTCCGTGTTTTGCGGATCCGTGGCTCCGTGTATCCGCAAAACACATTGTGGACGTGTGAATGGAGCCTAAACCAGGTAAAAGCACTTTGTAGGTATAGCTGAGCTAAATGTAATGATAGCTTTTACTTAGTCACTCTGTGCACCCTTGTTCCTCCTGCTTCCTTTGCCAGGCGCCTGCATAATTATCATGCCTAGTCCTGTCAATCAAGTAGAGGGAGGGAATGGCAGAGGAAGCAGGAGGAGCAATGGTGGTTTGGCACCCTTGGTGCACTTAATCGCTCATTTGTATATAGATTAGGCTACTTTCACACCTGCGTTAGGTGCGGATCCGTCTGGTATGTGCACAGACGGATCCGCACCTATAAATGCAAGCGCTGGTATCCGCTCAGTACGGATCCATCTGCATAACTTCGTCCCCCAAAAAAAAATCTAAGTCTAAGTGTAAGGGCTCTTTCACACTTGCGTTCTTTTCTTCTGGCATAGAGTTCCGTCGTCGGGGCTCTATGCCGGAAGAATCCTGATCAGTTTTATCCTAATGCATTCTGAATGGAGAGAAATCCGTTCAGGATGCATCAGGATGTCTTCAAATGCTTTCAGTTCACTTGCGTTTTTCCGGATCTGGCGTGTAATTCCAGCAAATGGAGTACACAACGGATCTGGACAACGCAAGCGTGAAAGATCCCTAAGTCAAGCGGATCCGTCCTGACTTACATTGAAAGTCAATAGGGGACGGATCCGTTTACAATCGCACCATATTTGTGTAAATGTAAACGGATCCGTCCCCATTAACTTACACTGTAAGTCAGGACGGATCCGTTTGGCTACGCACCGCCAGGTGGACACCGAAACGCTGAAAGCAGCGTTTTGGTGTCTGCCTTCAGAGCAGAATGGAGGCGGAACGGAGCCAAACTGATGCATTCTGAACGGATCCGTATCTATTCAGAATGCATTGGGGCTAAACTGATCCGTTTGGGGCTGCTTGTGAGAGCCTTGAAACGGATCTCACAGGCGGACCCAGAAACGACAGTGTGAAAGTAGCCTTAAAAGTACTTTTTATTCTTGAATTAAGCAATATTGTAGTGTAAAATATCAGAAATATCCGGTAAGGAATTCTACCTGGTTTAACTGTGAATTTGCTGTGAGGGACTTTCTTTAAGAAGTATTTTTGGCTGTAGGGAAAATAATTTGTGGTATTTCAAATTCATAGTACATAGGCATTTATGATGTTTAACATTTATGAAGTTTTGGATATTATATGCATATTTATTTGTGTAATCTATAGATGTGCAGTGGCATGCAAAAAGTGGGCACCCCTTGTCAGAATTACTGTTGCTGTGAACAGTTAAGCAAGTTAAAGATGAAATGATCTCCAAAAGACAAAAACTTTTTTTATTTTCATCTTTTACATTTTCAGAATAACAAAAAAGGAAGCAAAACTTTGAGAATGCTGTATGGTTAGTACCTAGTACCCCCTTTGGCAATTATCACAGCTTGTAAACACTTGTTGTAGCCAGCCTAGAGTCTTTCAATTCTTGTTTGAGGGATTTTCATCCAGTCTTTCTTGAAAAAGTCATCAGGTTCTGTGAGATTCCTGGACCGTCTTGGCTGCATTGCACTTTTGAGGTCTGTCAACAGATTTTCAATGATGTTCGGATCAGGGGACTGTGGTAAAACCTTCAGCTTTTTAGGTAGTCTGTTGTGGATTTTGAGATGTTTTTAGGATAATTATCTATGTGTAGAAACCATCCTGTTTTCAACTTCAGCTTTTTTACAGTTGCGTTTATATTTGCTTCTGGAATTTCATTGAATCCATTCTTCTCTCTACCTGTGAAATGTTCCCTTGCCATTGGCAATTGATCCATCCCCATGCTTAAGAGTTGGAGAAGTCGTCTTTTCGATAAATTCTGTGCCCTTTTTTCTCCAAACAACTCTTTGTGGCCAAAGAGTTCTATGTTGCTTGTTTCCAAAATGCATTGGGCTTGTTTAGATGTTCTTGTGCACTTCTGATGCAGGATTTTGTGGTAAGAACATAGGATAGGTTTTCTTCTGATGACTCTTCCATGAAGACCATATTTGTTCAGGTATCGATGAACAGTAGAACAATGTACCACAAGTCCTGATTTTGCTAAATCTTCCTGAAGGTCTTTTGCAGTCAAGCGGGGTATCTCATTTGCAACAATCCTACAAGCAGCTTTCTCTGAAAATTTTCTTGGTCTTCCAGACCTTCTCTTGACCTCCACTGTTCCTTTTAATTGCCATTTCTTAATTACATTTCGAACTGAGGAAATGGCAACCTGAAAACTAATTGTTACCTTATAGCCTTCTCCTGCTTTATGGGCCGCAACCATTTTAATTTTCAAGAGTGTTAGGCAGCTGCTTAGAAGAACCAATGGCCGCTGTTTAAAGGAGTATGAGTAGTTATAAATCCACCGCACTGGCCACACTCCAGAGAAATTAGATTTAGGTGAAGCCACAAAAGTGCGCTACATTTGCATATTAATGAGAGTCAAATTTTTCACATAGCAGCAGAATCCTTGCTTGCCTGGTCAAGAGTTCCAACACACTGCCTGGGCCACACCCCAGAAAAATTAAATTTAGGCGAAGGTGCAGAAGTTTCCTACATTTGAGGATTTTCA
This sequence comes from Bufo gargarizans, assembly GCF_014858855.1. Lineage (NCBI taxonomy): Eukaryota > Metazoa > Chordata > Amphibia > Anura > Bufonidae > Bufo > Bufo gargarizans. The sequence continues at coordinate 386,765,901 of NC_058082.1, read as the reverse complement.
GTCAAAAATTCCATATAGCAGCGGAAACCTTGCCACACCATGGATATATACCAACCACACATAGGACATACGCAACACACTCAAACATAGGCAATGTGCCACACTGGATGTATATCCACCCCTGAATGGAGGGCCACAGGTACTGTTTAATCATATGCAGATTCAGGATAGGAAGGCTTACTTTCCTAATTTCATGTCTGTGAGAGTGGGAACACCACACTGACTGAGTAATCTCCTGTTACTGCCACTGTGCTACCTTAACTGCATGCTGTGAGCTGGAAACCAGGAATTCACTTGCTGCACAGAGTGACATGCTAATGCTGGTAGAAAAGTTATGGGTAAGGGGGACAAAGGTAAAAGTAGAAAACACAGTAGGACACCCTTTAATCTAGCTATGCAGCCATGAAATACACTGCTCAATGGTCATATGAATGAGATGAAAAGTGCTATTTATAAATTGCGCTTTGTGCTGCACAGAGTTTGTGGGACTGAGGAAGGAGCACTCTTGGTTTGGGGGCACATTTGGGGATTCATCAACTCCCCAGTGGGTCAATCCAATCTTAATAAGAACAGAAACTGACACAGATCAGTGCAGCTCTATTAACAGTAAGGCAATGCATCACAGATAATAAAAATAATATTTGGTTTAATAAGTTCAGGTTTAAGCCATTATTTGTAAAAGGTAGTTATATTGTATATCTATTTTTTGACATTCTGGTAATCGTTAGCATTTGATAATTTGGCACTTGATTGGGATTGTAAGTTTCACGCTTCGGTGTGGGAGGGAAACACCACACCAAGCATTTGAGGGAAAGGGGAAACAGGGAATCGGCCCTCAGAACTAGGGAAGATAGATAGACACCTCCTAGTTAAAACCATAACCAAAATCCTGACTGACTACCAGTATGAACAGACCCCAAAGGTAGGCGAGTTCATACTCGGGAATACCTAAAGTCCTATCTAGCCCAATAGGACCCTGGTACTAATGGCAGGGACGAGACTACCTGTTCCTCCAAAAGGGAGTACGAACAGGAGTCTACTTCAGGCCTAATACAAACAATAGGGAAATGCAACACACAAAACCCAAACAAAATACAAAAAGGGAAGGGAATGACTTAACTTCAAAGAGGCTATGGAAGCACCAGGAACTCAGCCGAGATCCAACTACAAACAATCCACAGGTACAGAAGCTATAAACCGCACAGCATAGTGGGAGAAGCAACTATAATTAAGGAAGGTTAAATGACCACATAAGCAACACCTGGAGGCAAGGGGTGTGGCCATTACCAGAAACAATACAGACACCTATTGATCCACAAGGGAAACCTGTCAGATCAAACCACGTGTTGCCAGTCTCACAGATCTCCTGACCCTCACTGTTTCCGGGACATCTGTATTTCTCGGTACGTCCGTGACAGTAAGGTTCTGTTCATACTGTTGTCATGCCTTACAGGATCCATGAAAGATTCATTATCATCCATTTTTCTCATCAATTAGGAACCTTTTTTTATAATGAGCTCATCAGATTTCCATTTTTACTGGAAAGAATACAAGTGTATGCTGGTATTCTGATATTTCTGATAATCAAAAAGGAAGTTGAAGGATTTTACTATTACATTTTCCAGAAATAACACAACTCTATTACATGTACTTTAATATGTTTAGCAGTTAACAAAACTTGCATTAAAGGTCTATACTTATACTGTATTTTCCCCACAGCTACGCACTGATTCTGAAAAGCGGTCACTGGCCGACAGTGGATTAAGCTGGCACAGTGAATCAGAAGAACGTGGTCCTCGCAAGATGGAGTATGACAGTGGAAGCTTAAAGTCAGAGCATGGTTCATCCCGCTGGCGCAGAGAAAAGAATGATGATAGTGCAAAATCTAATATAAAGAAACCTGTCAGTCTGGGACAGCCATTGCGGAAAGGAAAAAACCCACCCGTTGGTGTTACATCGCCTATCACCCAAACTGGACAAGCAGTTTCCAAAGGAGGAGGTAGTTCATTAATCATTTACAGACTAAATACAAATATATAGTCGTGTTCCCCTTGCGGAAGCACATACTGCATATAAAAACTGATACTTACCATGTCAAACCTTCCACATTCCAGATGTAAGGGCGCCTTCACACGCTGCATATTTTGTGGCAGAAAATTCTGCAACTGAAAATCAGTTCCATTCATTTGAACGGGACAGCAAGCACATGGATTTTCAATTTCAGAATTTTCTGTCAATCTTCCCTGCTGGGCTTTGTTTTCCTGACTGCGGTATTAGACCGCTGTAGCCAATCTGCTGAGGTGAGTGATTGTCTGCAGTGGTCATTTGTGGTGTACAGGCATGTCATCATTGCAGCCAAAAACATGATGTAATGGTTGCAGTGGCGGAGAGGGTCAGAGGTTTCAGGGTAGTGAGTACAATTTTTTATTGTATTTATTATTATCCTGATGCCTGCCCTCATTTGAAAAAAATAACTTTAACAAACCCTGTAAACAAAATGTTAAGATTTTTTTCATTTTCCATGTTGCTATGTATATTAGAAAAAATATATATCCTGAAATTCTGAAGTATTCACTCTGGCCACTAAACCTCTGTACAGATCACTTTTCTGCAGTAATCTCATAATCATCACAAGCAGGATTATAAAGATTGGTATATATTCTATAAAAGTATTGGTACATGTGTCTTAATGATTGAATTCATGTATTCCATTAAGTCCCATTGTCACAGGTGTATAGAAATACAGTCCCTAGTCATGCAGCATGCCTTTACTAACATTTGTGAATGAATGGGCCGTTCTAAAAAGTTCAGTAAAGTCGAGCATGGTATTGTATTGTGATGTCACTAGGGATGAGCGAATCGACTTCAGATTAAACATCCGAAGTCAATTCGCATAAAACTTCATTCCAATACTGTACGGAGCAGGAGCTCCGTACAGTATTAGAATGTATTGGCTTTGCGAAGCAATAACTTCAGCTCATCGGAGCCAATACATTCTAATACTGTATGGAGCTCCTGCTCCGTACAGTATTGGAACAAAGTTTTATGCAAATCGATTTTGGATGTTTCATCCGAAGTCAATTCACTCATCTCTAGATGCCACTATTTCAGGTTTGTGAAATTCCTTCCCTCCTAGATATTTTAAAATCGGCTGTGAGTGGAAGTATTGAGAAACCACAGCACCTCAGCCACAAAGTGGTAGACCAGTTACAGAGCGAGGGCTCTGACTGCTGAGGCATGAGGCCCACATTCAGCATGGGATAAATAGAAGTTTGCCTTTAAATTTGGCTATTTGTGCAAAGGTAACAAAAAGTCTGTGTGCCAAATTTTAGAAAGTGGTAGACAGCACTTGTTGAATTTAGCACAGGCAAGGTATCACATTGTGACTTAATTTCACTTACTGTATGTCAGTGGAGTGCAATTGAGCAAATTTTTTTAGACAATTCCTATGATAAATAAGGCCAAAACCCAACTTTCTCCACAGGAATGCCAACAAACAACTGGATTTCTAAAGTTATAATAACTTTGGCCTGTTGCAGACTATTGAGGACAAAACCAGTTTTATAAATAGGTCGACATTTATTAATGAATATTTGGCGTATTAAACTCTTCCGGAAACAGGGAGTACAGGTACGCCCTTATGTCCTGGTACTTAAGGGCACAGGGCGTATCTGTACGCCCTGTGTATTTTCGATCACCGCCGTGCAGCGGCCGGTGATCGGAACCCTGGTGCCTGCTCAAATCATTGATCAGGCACCTGGGGCAAATGCGCTGGTGGGTCCTGTGACCCCCCCCCCCCCTGTGTAGGCGATCGCAGCAAACCGCAGGTCAATTCAGACCTGCGGTTTGCTGTGTTTCCGGGTTATTCGGGTCTCTGAGGACCTGATAACCCGGAAAGGATGGTGATCGGTGGTGTGATTTTACCCCACCAATCACCATCCTGCGATCCTGAATGGTGATGATGACATCACCTCTCAGGATCTCTTCTCATCGGTAGGAGGGCGGGCCGGCGGCAGATTCAAATCATAGCAGCGCTCCTCTCCTCCTCCTTTTGTATCCGGAGCCCGAGGAGAGAGGAGCGCTGCTTGCACGTGCAATCTGAGCCAGCATCTGTGCCCCAGCACCTATCCTTGCCCCCAGGATCTGTGCCACCCCCATCTTTATCAGCAGATAATTAGGGAAAGTATAGGGAAAGGTTGGGCTAGGCAGGGATATAAAAGGGAAAGTTAGTGGTAAAAAAATTAAGTTTGATTGCATCACCCTAAGTAGGGTATCTGGGGTCCACAGCACAGCTGTGTGACCCTAGACCCACCAGTGGGCTACACTGAATATTTTTTTTGTCATTTTTTCAGTGACCCACTGGTAAATCTGATGGTGGAGCAGACAAACCTGTACGCCCAACAGTTTGTTGCTCATCACCCGGGCTCCTTTTTGGCTAGGCCCGCTGGCTGGACGCCGGTCAGTGCAGCCGAGATGAGGACATTTTGGGGCCTCGTGCTGCATATGGGCCTGGTCAAGAAACCCAGTGTCAGGCTTTACTGGAGTGGGGACGTCCTATACCAGGCCCCACTTTACAGTACGGCCATGACACGCTCCCGGTTTGAGGCCATCCGGAAATGTCTGTATTATTCAGATAATGCAGCATGTCCCCCTCAAGGTGATCCTGCCTATGACCGTCTGTATAAGATAGGGCCGGTCATCGATCATTTTGGGGCCAAATTTGTACAGGCCTATGTACCTAGAAGGGAGGTCGCGGTTGATGAGTCTCTCATTGCGTTCAAGGGGAGACGAATTTTCCGCCAGTATGTTCCCTCAAAGCGGGCGAGGTATGGCGTGAAGCTGTACAAACTTTGTGAGAGTACCTCAGGGTACACTTAAAAGTTTCGTGTGTACGAGGGGCGAGATTCCCGTATTCAACCCCCAGAATGTCCCCCTACTCTGGATTTTAGCGGGAAACTTGTGTGGGACCTTATGTACCCACTGCTAGATAAGGGTTACTGAAAGGATTCGGATCTTTCTGAACCTCTAGGACTGCCTTGATTTGACCCTACTGACGTCAGGACAGTATTCCTCAGCAGCAAAGGACTGTCAGTATCACTGAGAAACACTCTGATTTTATTGTCCTACAGTTCAGCCTTTTATTAGGCAGAGAGTATAATTTACATAGTAACAGCATTAACCAATCATATGTAGACACATATAGGCCGGTAAACATTAAGCCGGAATGACCCTGTAAAGCGTGACTGTCTTCACTAAAATTTAGGAATTTCAAGAAACTGTCCAAGGACAGGGAAAGAAACCTAAATTCCAGTGGGGGAACTTGAAACAGTCCATGAACAAGATGCTATCACAATACATATTGTTAGAACAGACAAAATGGAGTCACATTTCTCTTCAATCCCCTCTTGGAACCAAATTTCTCATATAATATGGTTCTTATTCTTGCCCTTTTCTCTGTAAACAGCTAAATATTTTTTCTAACCTTCAGGGGAATGATCTTTAGTGTCAGGTATCAGGGTCTCATAGAATGACATGTTGGAAACACCCTTCGTTATCAATTTCCTGACGCACGGTATAACGCATATTGTGACGGCGGCTTTTATAACTATGATTACTAAAATAATGATACCTAGCTGTACAAGTGCCTGTTTCCAATTGGAGAACCAGCCAAAAAATTGATCCCAAGGGTAATTAATGCCTGAGTTCTTCTTGAACTCGATGGATAAGTCCCAGAGTTTCTGTATCACCAGTGTGACCTTACCATTAGGGCCTGTTTTTGGGTATGAAGGTGCAAGCACGATGCAGGGTGCAGCAACTTACAAACACCTCCTTTCTCTGCCAGTATCATGTCTAATACCATGCGATTCTGAAATGTCATGATGGAATGTGCCTGTAGCTGTTCTGCCACTCCTTGCAAGGAGTCTCTAGTATAATTTGTAAATCTTTGCTGATTATAGTAAATATAATTGATATAATCTACATTTTTGTTAGCTGTAATGATTGGAAAGATCGATTCAAAGCCAGCAGCAACTTGATCTCTTGCCTGGAATTCATTCGGGACCCCTCTTGGGACGCCTATTGCGTCTATATACACGTGAGGGTCCAAACTACCCATCTTTTGGTCCTTGTCACTCTCCCTACACTAGGGATCTCATGTTCACTAAATATGTGTATATTCATTATGGCTTTCGCAAGAGCACATTCACCTTTCCAGGAACCCTCTAGTCTAGATCTTATCTTTCCATCCCCACAGATCCCCAATATTTGCATTCTTGTCCCCAGTAATTATTAGTTACACAGATATGTATACTCCTGGAATCGGGGGTGTCTCAGTACATGTTACACTGCCATGGAACCTGAGGAGGGCAACTTACTATATTGCAAAAATCAAAAGAAAATGTAGCTACATGTGTGTTAGAGGAATTGTACCAAAAGGTGGTAATGCCATCCTTCTGAATTATGGCCACTTCTCCTTTGTTACCTACCAGAAAAGTCTATGAGATCGCTGACAGGAGTATTATGATGGTCTTGGACCATCTCCCAGAATTGGGGAAGGGTATCCTGGTGGAGGTCAGAGCTATCTGCTCCCGTTAGTACCTCCTTTTGGGATGTCTTTGTGACCAACTTTACCCTGGTGGCGTGTATCCAGGTGGGTGTGTCTTCTGTAAGGACAGCTGTGCGGGTCACTGCTACCACTGTGGTTGGTGGTCCGTAGGTGAAGTCCCCTGGAGCTTTTCCTTTCCTCAGAGTCTTTACCAGCACAGTGTCTCCCGCCTGAAATGGGTGGGTGAGTTCCTGTGGAAGAGAAGGAGACTTACAAGCAACTTTTTCTTCAGTTTTACTTAGGACCTTTATTAGTTTGGTAACATACTATTCTCTGATGAGAGCCATATCCCCGTCCTGCACTACCAGTGGGTGCTTGGTCCAAGGGGTGGGGAATGGCCTACCCATGAGTATCTCAAATGGTGACATCCCTATTTTCTTATTAGGTGTCCTCCTGATCTCAGCTAGCACTATTGGTAATACTTCTTTCCATTTTTCAAATGTGCCACCTGTTGCTTTTCTCAATTTATATTTTATTGTCCTGTTCATGCGTTCCACAATGCCTGAGCTTTGTGGGTGGCATGGGATATGGAATTTCCATTCCATCTCCAGAATTTTAGCAAGTTCCTTATTTAGCCTTGAGGTGAAGTCCGGCCCCTGGTCAGATTCAATCACCAGTGGGCAGCCCCATCTTGGAATGATGTTCTGTGTGAGTATCCTTGCTACTGTTTTTGCATCTTCTGATTTTGTAGGGTAGACCTCTGGCCATCTTGAAAACATGTCAACTATGACCAAGGCGTATTCCTGCTTCCCTTTCTGCCTAGGTATGTGTGTAAAATCTACCTGCAAATGTGTGAAAGGAGTGGTGGGGTAGTCAAGATGTTGCTATGGGACATTGACGTTGTTGTTTGGATTGTTCCTCAAACATGTGATGCATCTCCTTACATAGTCTGAAACTAACTCTTTGATACCCATAATATAAAAGGTTTTGTGTTAGCAGCATGTATGTTTGAATGCTGTTGTGTCCTACTCCATGAAAATGTGCAATGAACAGAGGAGCGCTGTGTTGTGGTATGCATGGCTTCCCCTCTTTGCAGATTAATACAGTCTTAGGATTCTTCTGCATAATTGGGTAACACCAATCAGCCATTTCATCTTCAGTGGCTGAGGACTGGAGGTCCACTAGCATCTGAGTTAGTTCTAGTGAAGGGGGGTACCAGTCTTGTCATTTGCAATGTTGCTGGAGCCAACAATGCCGCTTTCTTAGCGGCATTGTTTAAAAATGTCTGTCATGTGTTCAGTGAGTTCCTGCCACATATCAGTCCTACCCTGCTCTGTGTTTAATCTGTAAGCATCAGCACTGACTTGTCCCTGAATGTTATTGATTGAGGGGACTTTCGTCCAGTCCCACCCGGAGTGTGTGTCTATAACACCATTAATTATTAACTTCATGTCTTCTTGTGTGTAATTTCTACCCTTACAGGCTGTCTTGAGATATGTGATTGTGCCTAATGGTGTGGAGTGCGGCTTAGGACAATGTTTGATAATTCTGTTTATGTCCTCTATCTCTATGGGGGGAAGGGGAATGTCTCATTACGGGCATTACTCCTCAAACGTTGTGCAAGGGTAGGACTTCCAAAACTATCACTCTGTGAGGGACCCTCTTCTACCTCAGCTCCCGAATCTCCCCCTGCACTGAGGTAGAAGTGGGTGACTCAGCTGGAGGGCTTCTTGTTGCAGCTGCAACCCCTGGTGGACCATGTGGGGGTGGCACCTGCTGTTGTGGTAACAGTAGTGCGGGTGGTGCAGTGGGTTGTTGCTGCAGGCTAGCATGAGCTGCAGCTGCTAATTCTTGTTCTGTAAAACTAGGGTAGATCTTTTGTATATTACAACTTTTCTTACCCACTGACCTGTCTGTATTGTTACAGGGGACATTAGGAACTTGGTATGGAGGAGGTCTGTCTAAAACTTGACTCTACCTTTTCATATTTATTTTTTATATATTTTTTCCGCTCTAAGAAAATATACAGTGTAAACAGAACACCAACAGTGGTGTAAATCGGTACCGTGCACAAATACATGTGAATATATTATTGCACAGGAAGGATTGGGGATAACAGCAGTTACAATCCATTAAATGAGAAACTCAGCGTATATATATGTTATATACCAAGACATATGGAGTAGAGTCCAATTACTACAAGACACAACAATGCTGACCTAATTAAGGTGATGGATTAAGTAACCATCCCTATCTACCTCTAGTCATTGAACCAATTTGGCCATATTTTTTAATTACTAGGGGAACTTACAAGGCAGGACCTAAGGGTATAAAAAAAAAAAAAAAGGAAAAAAAAGTGGGGCAGAGTAGCTTGGTACTAAAGAAATCAGTATTTTGTCCAGGGGGCCCACCTTTTCAAAAATGTCGGGTGTGTTCGTGATTCCCAAGAAGCCATCTCCTCGAAACGGTAGATTTGATCTACCTTGAGCCTCCATTGCTCCACTGAGGGTAAGCTAGACTGTAACCAGTATTTGGGTATCAAGAGATGAGCCGCTAACAAAAGCTGTTTGAAGAGGAAGGTGGGGGACGGAGAGGTTTTGTCATTGAAAAAGAAAGCAAAGCCCCATAAGGGGAAGTATCAACCGATGAGGAACAAATTTGGTTACAAATCTGAAAGATTTCCGCCCACCACTTGTTAATAATGGGACACAGCCACCAGATATGGAGGAAGGTGCCCTTCTCCTTTTGGCATCTCCAGCAATCGCTAGAGGTAGGTCTAGTGAAACGTGAGGACTTAATTGGGGTAATGTACCATTGCAACATAATTTTGTAGCCATTCTCTTGGGCCCTAACACATCTAGATGACTTGTGTGGGATATCAAATAGTGTGGGTAAGATTTGGAGAGGGAGATCTACTCCAGTTTCTAATTCCCACGAGCGGATGAAAGCCGGTTTAACAATTAGAGGGGGAGATCTTAATTTGTTATAGATAAGAGAGATAGTTTTTTTTGGGGAGTTAGGATTGATTATTAAGGCTTCAAACCATGTAAGAGGACGAAGGAGCTCACCATTCATGTTATTTTTATGGACAAAGGATTTAATGTGTGGAATGAGGATCTAATTAATTTAGAAGAAGTGTTTCGAGGCCCATGGAGGATGAACCGAGAATGTCACTAGTAGTAACAAGGGGAGATGTAAAGGTTATAGAGCAATAAGAGTGGTTCCACTACTTCCAGGTTTCTACTGTAGCTTTAATTATTGGGAAGGATTGTAAATTGATTTGGGGGGGGGGGGGGGGGGTGATAGCCCAGACATAGGGCATGAGCTGGCATACCAATAATACTTTGTTCTAATGCCACCCAGGATTTGCTATCTGTGTTTCTCAACCAGTCAATAATTATTGACATAAGAATGGCCTTCTCATAGAGTTCAGGGTCTGGGAGCCCAATCCCACCTGCCATACGAGAACGAGAAAAGAAGGAGTAGGAGAGTCTCGCTTTCCTACCTTTCCATATGAATGTTCTAAATCTCTATTTCAGAGAGGTGTAATAGGACTTTGGAATGGGAATTGGGAGGACTTGTTGGAGGTGCGTGAGAAGGGGAATAATAAAAACAGAGAGGAGGTTTTTCCTACCAAACCATGATAGAGTTGGGGCTGATTTGTTGATTTTATCTAGTGCTAAGAATAAAGCGGTTTTTAATGGGACATAGTTAAGTGTAAATAAATCTGAAATGTTGGGGCTGAGTTTCACTCCTAGATAGGTAATGGTTGGGGAAGACCAGTTAAATGGGGAATTTTCCATTAAGGAGAGTTTAAGTTGTAGGGATATTCCAGTGCTAATAATGGTAGATTTACTGTCATTAATCTTAAAATCTGAGACTGCACTATAATTCTTTAAATGCTCCTGAATTATGGGGAGAGAGGTTTTAGGATTGGATGTCATAATCATAACGTCATCGGCGAATGCCGCAAGTTTATGGCTCCGGCCCCCTAAAAATATGCCTTTGACCTCAGTGTCTGCTCTAAGCTTGGATAGGAGGGGTTCCATAGCCAAGATGAATAACAGGGGGGACAGGGGACAGCCTTGACTGGTTCCATTTTGAATTCGGAAAGGAGAGGATAGGTCGCCATTAACCATTACCCGGGCCGTAGCCTGGTTATACATAGCAAATATAGCTTTAATATATGGATCAGTCAGGCCAAAAAACTCTAAAACATGGCTTAGATAATTCCAGTTTATGCGGTCAAACGCTTTTTCAGCGTCAGTGCTGAGGAGTACAAGAGGAGTGGAGGTATGTGCGTTGATGACTCTAGTAGTGTTGTCTCTACCCTCCCTATTACGCACAAAGCCCACCTGATCCACATGTACCAAAAGAGGAAGAAGGACTGCCAAACGGTTCGCTAGTAATTTCGCAAGAATTTTAAGGTCAATGTTTAGAAGGGAGATAGGCCTGTAGTTTGCGCACAGTTTATAGAGTCCTTCCCCTCCTTAGGAATCAAAGCTATATGAGCGGACATCATATCCCTGGATAAAGGGATGCCTTGCAAGGACTGATTGCACACAGCAAGTAGACGTGGCAAAAGCTGCTTTCTGAAGGTTTTGTAATAGGATGCGGGGAATCTGTCTGGGCCCGGGCTTTTCCCCTGGGGCATTTGGGCCAAGGCTATGGATATTTCATCCATAGTAAATGGGGCTTCAAGCGACTGTTTTTGATCCGCTGATAGAGTCGGACAGGATGTTGATTTCAGGAACGTGTCAACTAGCGAGGAGTGAGATGTTGGAAAGAGGGGTGAAGGAAGATTATATAAAGCTTCATAGAAGTCCCTAAATTGTTTAGCAATATTAAATGAGGCAAAGACCGGGTCACCATTTGGGGAAGACAATTGATGTATATAATTGTCTGTTCTTCTAGTTTTTATTCTGTTCATAAGAAATTTGGTGGCTTTATCCCCGTGTGTAAAGAACTTATATTGAGAACTGAGATAATATTTAGCCGAATTATTATGTAACAGAGCTTTTAATTCGGCTCTTGCTTTGGAGAGCTCTTGAAGCTGGGTTTCAGAGAGGGTACGTTTATGGACAGATTCCAACTTGTTTATCTTGGAAAGGAGATTACTAATGTTATTCTCTCTAAGTTTTTTTAAGTGTGAACCTAAGCTAATGAACTCACCCCTGATAAAGGGTTTGTGTGCGTCCCAGATGGTTTGGGGCGAGAGTTCTGGTAGGGAGTTCAAGCTGAAGTATTCATCAAATAGTGAAGCTATTTTCTTAATAGTAACATAGTAACATAGTACATAAGGCCGAAAAAAGACATTTGTCCATCCAGTTCGGCCTGTTATCCCGCAAGTTGATCCAGAGGAAGACCCCTCTCTAGTAGCTATAGCCTGTAATATTATAGAGTCTGGGTTTCCAAGAATAAATTTGTTTAGTCTCCAATTAAAGCTTTTGGTTTTTCGTGTTGGAGAGGATACCATGAGATAAATTGGGGCATGATCTGACAAGTGGATAGACCCAATTTTGGCCGTCGGGCATAGTTGGAGGTGCACTTTTGAGATGAAGAGGTAGTCTATGCGGTGATAATTGCTGTGAACATGGGAGTAAAATGTATAATCTAGGGTATTGGGATAATGAGTACGCCAGACATCAATTAGATGGAGATCCCATAGAATGTTTTTGATATGCTTTAAAGAGCGCTTTGAATGGGAAGTTTTGCGTGAGCAGGAGTCTAATTGGGGGTTGAGGGCCACATTGAGATCACCACCCAAAACAACAATATCTTCCTTGAAGGAGGTGATCATTGGGGCTATGGAAGAGAGCCATTTAGCCTGTTTGGAGTTGGGAGCATACAGATTTATAAAGGTATATATTTGGGCACCAATATTACCCTTAACCATAATAAATCTACCCTCTGGGTCTTGTATATGATTAACGTATTTGAAAGGAACCTTCCTCTTAAATCCTATACTTACTCCTCCGGATGAGGCAGAGCTCCCCCCACAGTGAAACCAGAGTGGGTAGTGAGAGAATTCCATATTGGGGTATTGGTTGAACCTGAAATGTGTCTCCTGGAGGAGCAGCACATCCGAACCCTCCTTGCGTAGAATAGTAAAAATGTGGCTTCTTTTGGAGGGTGAGTTAAAGCCCTTTACACTATAAGAGGCTATTTGGATGTCAGCCATAACCAGGGGTTATTGTGGGTGGAGGGGTGCAATGTGTGCCAGTCCCCCAGGAGAGAACACTTACAGTTTGAGGTATCTGCACCCCGTCCAGAGGAGAAGCTAGATCCCCAGGGTTCTGTGTATTCCTTCAAGGAATCAAGTGTGAGTGTATCAGGTACCTAGAGCTAAACAAAGGGAGAGGGAAAACGGTGAGAACAAAACATAAAACCAAAAAATTACATAGTATGTGGGGTGACCCACTGGTGTAAAGCATGGGGGAAAAAGTTGGTCAAAGACCAGTGAACATACCGTTCAGCACATAAAATTGCAATCTGAGACGTAGCTTATATTCATACAAGCAACTATCGGGATTGTAAGGAAGGAAAGAATCGAATAGGCCCTGATTGGGCTAGTAGAGGAAGAAGAATGTGGAGTCAGAAGGACATTGAAGGAAAAGTTGAAGAGATAGGGGGAGGAAAGGTAAGAGAGGCAAGAAGGACAGAGGCAATATTATACGATGCTGGATTTAAACCTGGATCTACTAGCAGTATTAGGGCCGTTTCACACGAGCGGATGCCGTGCTTGGCATCGGCTCCGTGAAAGAGTGCCAAGACCCGATGCAGACTGCAGAGGCACGGAGCATTAACATGACTGTTAATGCTCCGTGCCTCTCTGTGACCTCTTTACTAAAGAGGTCACAGAGAGGCACGGAGCATTAACAGTCATGTTAATGCTCCGTGCCTCTGCAGTCTGCATCGGGTCTTGGCACTCTTTCACTGAGCAGATGCCACGCACGGCATCCGCTCGTGTAAAACGGCCCTTAAACTATCTAAGCAGACAATAGCGAAAGTCCTCTTGTAAGGAAGAAGTAAATTATCTGGATAGATCCAAGAATGTCCAGGAAGAAGAAAAACGCCAGAAAGAAGAAAAACGCAGCAGAAGATTAATCTTGAGATAGCCTCTTGGGTGTTAGTTGCCGATTCCTCTTCCCCACTTTGTGAGCCCTAGGGGTATGCTGTAAGGTGAAGGCCTCAACCGTCGGGACTTCAGATAAAGCACTGAGATCCTGGAAAAAATCCCAGTTATCAATCGGCATAGGAGGAATTTGTAGGTGGTCGTATACAGCTTCCAAATCAGCATGGGTGGTGATGTTAATACGGCGGCCTCCTTGTGAAAAGGAAAGTCCAAAAGGAAAGTTCCATTTGTAAAGGATCCTGTTCGCCCGTAACCACTCCATCAGAGGCTTAAGAGATTTGCGCTTCCTAAAAGTGGAGGGGGCTAAATCTTGATAAATTGATACTTGAGCACCTTCAGATAAGATGTCTGGTCTGTTTCTGGCAGCTTCTTGGACTGCTGTTTTGACTTGAAAGTTGAGAAATTTGCATATTATATCTCTTGGGGGTTCCTCCGATTTTAGGTTTGGGTCGCAGTGCCCTGTGAGCCCTTTCTATTACAATCTCTAGGGCGAACTCTGGGCCCAGGAGTGAGGAGCAGAGGGAGACAACTGCAGCACAGACTCTGGGATCCCTCTTATGCGCAGATTGTTTTGGCGACCCCTATTTTCCTGATCTTCTAAGGCGTTCTGAAGTTGATTCAGGTAGGAGCCACATTTTTGGAATGAGTTTGAAGTAGCCCTCTGGTGATCCAGTATCTGGGCCTGTTGATTCTCAAGCGCTTCAACTCTATCTCCTATATGGCGCATATCTTGGCGCATGGCGGCAAATTCGCTTAGTAGGGGTTCAAGGGCTTCGCTCAGGGTGTTCTTCAGATAATTTCTGGTAATCGGAAAGGTCCCCCTACCTTGCGGCTTCTCATTGTCGCTCTCATCTTCCGATCTGACTTTATGAGGCTGGGCCGGCGCCATTTTGGAGTCACGGGCAACAAACAAAGCGGCCGCTTTTCTTAAAAACTTGTCCATGTCTCCTCCTGCGGCTTGACTTTTGTTGGTGCTTGGGTGCTCCCCTGCTTTGGGGTTCCCGATTTTTTACCATTTTCGGGCTTTTTGCTACAGATAGCTAGTGCATGGAACGGACTGTAGCACGGAGCTCAGAATCAAGCGGCCATCTCAGACTGGCGCAAGCTCCCCCTTTCTACCTTTTCTTAGGTCTGCCTCCAGATCATGTTTCCTCGATTCATCAGGCATTATTTTAGGTGGTTTAGTTTTCTTTGTACTGCTATCATACCAATGGGGCACTATTTCTAGCCACTGTTCCCCTCCCTTCTGCATATATTTTATATCCAACTCTGGATCTGGTTCAAAGTGCAGCCAGGCGACCTTGTCCCCTAGGCACAACCCTTTGACCATATCCATGTAATAAGGACCATTGTCCCCATCACGTGAAAAAGGACTACAGGCTTCCATGAATTCTGTCCAGCCCGCCAAATTATCTATCCATGGATTTTTGAAATAGTAATTTGTGGGGCTAACCCTAGCAACATATTCTTTACATGTTTCTCCTACATTAGGGGGAGGGAAATCTAGTTTTGAACAGTGGAGTATGTCTGTACACTTACCACCCAGACAGAATCTCCACACAATATAACAAATAATCTTATCACTCTATAATAATCTTAGCACTTTACAAAGTTATCTATATGGGTCAAACCAAGGTAGGTTAGTCTCCCTGAGACTTATGCCTTACTCACGTTAGTCTCCCTGAGACTTATGCCGTATTGACAGCAATATGCAGTACTCCAAGTACTGACTATAAACTCCCTGAGTCTATATTAAGGCTTTAACTGTGTATCCCGGATACAAAAGTAAAACTTACGGATCGAGACGTGGCCAGTGCCCTCGGACCAGACAGGTGGACAAAAGGATGTCTTTCCAAACGGATGTCTTTCTTACCGGACGCAAGGATGACCTTCTCGATCCCGGACGAGCCCCCAAATTGAAAGGATTCGGATCTTTCTGGACCTCTAGGATTACCTTGATTTGACCCTACTGACGTCAGGAGAGTATTCCTCAGCAGCAAAGGACTGTCACGCACACGGGTATCACTGAGAAACACTCAGATTTTATTGTCCTACAGATCAGCCTTTTATTAGGCAGAGAGTATAATTTACATAGTAACAGCATTAACCAATCATATGTAGACACATATAGGCCGGTAAACATTAAGCCGGAATGACCTTGTAAAGCGTGACTGCCTTCACTAAAATTTATGAATTTCAAGAAACTGTCCAAGGACAGGGAAAGAAACCTAAATTCCAGTGGGGGAACTTAAAACAGTGCATGAACAAGATGCTATCACAATACATATTGTTAGAACAGACAAAATTGAGTCACATTTCTCTTCAGTTACCACCTTTACGTAGATAACTTTTATACTAGTATCCCCTTGTTCCTATCACGACCGGCGTGCCGATCACATGCGTGACGCAAAGGGAGGGAAAAGGAAGGCCCTGTCCAAGGGAGAGGGAAAGATGGTGACCCCTAACTCACCTTGCGGCTGGCACCTGACTGCCCTGACGTCCCTAGATCGGTTCCTCACCCGTACGCCGATCACGTTCCTAAAACCCTGGCTTTCCCTAAAATAAGCCCTACGTAGTGAATAGGGTGGTGGGAACACTAGTCCGCACCACTAACACTAAAGGGAAACACTAGGGAGAAGACAGACAATACTGACAAAACACATAATCCCAGGTGACGACAACAAACAACCAACAGGGATCCGGAGGGTAATGCTCTGGTACGACAACCAAGGATAACAGCAACTCAGCTCCAGTGGGTCAGTATAGAAGTCCAGGCAGGAAGCTCTATATCTGGCAACCAGAGAAGAGGGAGAGGGGAATATAAGGAGGTTGGGAGTGCTGGACAAGAAACAGCTGAGAAGAAGAAGCTACAGATCCCTGAGTGAGACAAAAAGGATAACAAGGCAAACCCAAAAGCTACCATTAAGTAACAGCACTATTTTAAGACATAGAGCGTGCAGCCAGTTCCACGTCCCCTTGTGAGACCGTGCGGCAAAATCAACGCGGCCTCCCTGCCCACCCCCTCCAGGTACCTATCCCCAGGGGTCCGACTCGTGCCCTTACCAGTGAAAACCTGTTGCTGGTCAGATATAAGGACAAGAGTGATGTCCTTGTACTGTCCACAATTCATGGTAATGGCATCACCCCTGTCCCTGTGCGAGGTACCGCGGCAATGGGCCTGAAGCCCGATTGTATCGTCGACTACAATCGGTATATGGGACATTCCTCCAGTTTTATGAGGCAGTCTTCAAGGCACTGATCTTTTCGGATCAGGAAAGAGCAGGCCGGGGTACCTCGGGAACTGGAGGCGCCCGGATCGTCCCTAGCCAACACTTTCCAGGTGTGGTCCCCCATTCTGGAAAGAAGGGACGAACGCAAAAAAAGTGCAGTGTGTCGCAGGAGGAGGATACGGAAGGACACCACTACTCAGCTCAGTGCGACACATGCCCCGATCATCCGGGCCTCTGCATTGACGGTTGCTTCAGGGAGTATGACATTGACGGTTGCTTCATGGAGTACAAAATTTATATCCCAATTTAGCACTGACATCGGATAAAAAAACTGGTTCTCAGACAAAAAAATGGTAAAAACTAAAATAATAAAAAAAAGTATACAAATTAGGTATCGCTGCTTCGGTAATAATCTCCTCTATAAAAATACCCCATGACCTAACGCCCCAGATTAACATGGTCCCCCAAAAAAAAAAAAAACTTTTTTTGTCACCTTACATAACAAAAATTTTAACAGCAAGCAATCAAAAAGTCATATAGCCCCCCCAAATAGTGCCAATAAAACCGTCCTCTCATCCCGCAAAAAATGAGCCCCTACATAAGATAATCGGCTAAAAAATAATAATAAAATGACTCTTAAACTTTAGAGATACAAAAACATTTTTTTGTATGAAAAAGGATTAATATAGTCTAAAACCTAAATAATTGTAAAAAAGTAGACTTATTAGGCCTCCGTAATATTTATTACCCTGATACTGCAGTTTACAGAAACGTGGGTTGTAAACTGCTGTATCACTTAAAGGTAGGGCGCAAAAGGAAAGGACCAACATGGTTTCTGGAAGGCCGATTTTGATGGCCTTTTTTATTGACACCATGTCCCTTTTGAAGCCCCCCTGATGCCCCCCTAGAGTAAAAACTCCCTAAAAGTGACCCCACCTAAGAAACTACACCCCTCAAGGTTTTGAAAACTGATTTTGAAAACTTTATTTACCCTTTAGGTGTTCCTCAACAGTTAATGGCAAATGGAGATGAATTTTCTGAAATAAAATTTTTGGTAACCTTACCTCACAAAAAAGTAATATAGAGCAGCCAAAAATCATATGTACCCTAAAAATAATCCCAACAAAACCGCCACCTTATCCCGTAGTTTCCAAAATGGGGTCACTTTTAGGGAGTTTTTACTCCAGGGGTGCATCAGAGGGTTGAAACAGGACACAGTGTAAATAAACCGGTCCATAAAAATCGGCCCTCCAAAAACCAAACGGCGGTCCTTTCCCTCTACACCCTGCTGTGTGGCTGTACAGTAGTGTAGAGCCACATATGGGGTGTTTCTGTAAACGACAGAGTCAGTGCAATAAAGATACAGTCTTGTTTGGCTGTTAACCCTTGCTTTGTTAGTGGAAAAATGGGTTAAAATTAAAAATTTGGCAAAAAAATGAAATTTTAAAATTTCATCCCCATTTGCCGATAACTCTTGTGCAACACCTAAAGGGTTAACAATGTTTGTAAAGTCAGTTTTGAATACCTTGAGGGGTGTAGTTTCTTAGATGCGGTCACTTTTAGGGAGTTTCTAC
Source organism: Bufo gargarizans (assembly GCF_014858855.1). Lineage (NCBI taxonomy): Eukaryota > Metazoa > Chordata > Amphibia > Anura > Bufonidae > Bufo > Bufo gargarizans. The sequence goes on along the minus strand of NC_058082.1, from coordinate 386,747,418 downwards.
TCCAGGGGTGCATCAGGGGGTTTGAAACAGGACGCGGTGTAAATAAACCGGTCCATAAAAATCAGCCCTCCAAAAACCAAACGGTGCTCCTTTCCCTCTACGCCCCGCTGTGTGGCCGTACAGTAGTGTACGGCCACATATGGGGTGTTTCTGTAAACGGCAGAGTCAGAGCAATAAAGATACAGTCTTGTTTGGCTGTTAACCCTTGCTTTGTTAGTGGAAAAAATGGGATACAATGGAAAATGTGGCCAAAAAAATAAAATTTAAAAATTTCATCCCCATTTGCCAATATCTCAGAATGGCCTTGTTAAGTCAAAGCGTTTTAAAGTTATCAACACTCAAAGTGACACTGGTCAGATTTGCAAAAAAATGGCCTGGTCCTTAAGGAGAAATAAGGCTGTGTCCTTAAGGAGTTAAAGGGGTTTTGCCATCACATACAATGGGGGCATATAGCTAGGATATGCCCCCATTGTCTGATAGGGGCAGGTCCCATCTCTGGGACCTGCACCTACAACGACAACGGAGCGGGGAAATTAATGAAGGCGCACTGCGCATGCACAGCCGCCCTCCATTTATTTCATTGGGGCCGCCGAAAATAGCTGAGCTATTTCCATCTGCCCCATAGAAATGAATAGGAGCAGGGGCACCAATCTCCCTCCTCCGTTCTCTTTGTAGGTGCAGGTCCCAGAGGTGGTACCCGCACCTATCAGACAATGGGGGCATATCCTAGTGATATGCACCCATTGTATGTGATGGGAATACCTCTTTAATACACCAAATAAATCACTTAATAAATGTTGACCCAAGGTCGCAGATTTTGTTGCATGCTATTTTTATGGCTAAATCTACAACTCTCTTTTCCTTCTGAAAAGTGACGAGAAAAGGGGGCATGGTAAGGCCGGTGAGTGGCGGCGCATATGGCCTGGCATATTTATCTTTATGCCCTAAGCATAGGGCAGGGTGGTCAGTGCAGTCAGGACAGAAATAGTGGGTGTCACGCCTTATTCCACTCCTGCTACACGCACAAAAAAAATTCCGGGGTGGCGCTTGGTTTGAGGTACCAGCAACAACATTGGGTACACTGGTGGTTGGGGCCACGAAACCTCCTGGATACAGGAGGTTCTCGATGATCTTTTCCTGAAATTTGAGGAAGGATCTTGTTCTCCCAGCCTTACTGTAGAGAACAAAACTATTATACAGTGCCAATTGAATTAAATATACAGACACCTTCTTATACCAGCGTCTGGTCCTGCGGGAAAGTAAATAAGGAGACAACATCTGGTCATTGAAGTCCACCCCTCCCATGAGCAAATTATAGTCGTGGACCGAGATGGGCTTTTCAATGATACTGGTTGCTCGTTCAATTTGTATTGTCGTGTCTGCGTGAATGGAGTAGAGCATGTAAACGTCATGCTTGTCTCTCAATTTCACTGCGAGCAGTTCTTTGTTACACAAGGCAGCCCTCTTCCCCCTTGCAAAACGGGTGGTAACGAGCCGTTGGGGGAAGCCCCAGCGACTAGGTCGCGTGGTGCCACAGCAGCCAATCTGTTCTAAAAAACAATGCCTGAAGAGGGGCACACTTGTGTAAAAATGTCCCCATAAAGATGGTACCCCTTGCCAAATAAGGGTGACACCAAGTCCCAGACTGTCTTCCCACTGCTCTTCAGGTATTCAGGGCAACTGACCGGCTCCAGGGTCTGATCTTTACCCTCATAGACTCGAAATGTGTGCGTATAGCCTGTGGCCCTTTCACAGAGCTTATACAATTTGACCCCAAACCGGGCGTGCTTGCTTGGTGTGTAATGTTTGAAGCCAAGGCGCCCGGTAAAATGTATTAGGGCCTCATCTATGCAGATGTTTTGCTCTGGGGTATACAAATCTGCAAATTTCTGGTTGAAGTGGTCTATGAGGGGCCGAATTTTGTGGAGCCGGTCAACAGCTGGGTGGCTTCTGGGACGAGAGGTGCTGTTGTCACTAAAGTGCAGGAAACGCAGGATGGTCTTAAATCGTGTCCTGGACATGGCAGCAGAGAACATGGGCATGTGATGAATTGGGTTCGTGGACCAATATGCAATTCATACTTCCTACCATCGAGTGTATGGTGTGCAAGCGCAAGAGGAAACCCCGCACACCAAATATGGGTCCAAACAAAGCACAAACTGCGGCTGAAAAGCTTAAAGAATATGCGAGGCAAGAGGCCCAACATGGGGCCGTCGCGCCTTCACCATCGTGTGCGGCGGTGACCCGCATTCAGGCAGAACAGCAATTGGAGGCTGAGGGCTCAGAGGAATCGGAGTTCACCCTATAGACAGCCTACGTCCAGCTAATGTCAGCGATCTCCTCCTGCCAGACATCGCTCACTGGAAAGATAGAGGAGGTGAGGGTGGACCTGGGCCTGTTTCGGCACGATGTTCAGCAGCTAAGAGATCGTGTTAAGAATACTGAAGACAGGGTCTCTGGCCTAGAAGACCTGACAATGCCCATGGTAGTTAAAGTGCAAGACCTGGAGCGCTCTGTAAGTCAGTGGAAGCAGAAATGTGATGATTTGGAGAACAGAGCCAGACGTAACAACGTCCAAATCCTGGGTTTGGCGGAAAAAGCAGAGGGACGGGACCCTGCCACTTTTCTTGAGCTGTGGTTCAAAGCACAGTATCCAGAAGCGTCATTCTCCACTGCATAGAAAGAGCGCACAGGGTTCCCGCCAAATTCCCTCCTCCTGGAGCTCCACCGAGGCCTCTTCTTGCGAGATTATTAAACTGGAAAGACAGGGATCTTATGCTCAGTCAAGCGAGGAATAAACAAGTAATCAAGCATGAAAATACGACCATTTCCTTATACCCGGATTTCTCAGCTGACCTTCAAAAGAAGAGAGCCACCTTTGTCTTGGTTCACCACCTCCGGACCACCTAACGCACGGATGCGTCCGGAAGGTGGTTGATTTACTCCTCCTGGACGCATCCGTGCGTCATCTGGCGAGACGCGAGATTTCGGTCACAGCCGGCCCGCACATGCGCATCGCGGGCCGGCAAAAGTTAAAGCAGTATTTTGTCAGCAACCTGCCAGCCAATGATCGCGGCTGGCAGGTTGCTGATTTTTAAAAAATCCAATCAGAAGCCATATAGCAGATCATATTAGTAAATATGATCTCTTATATGGCTGCCCTGCTCCTCTGCTGGTCCTTTTCGTCGGTTGGATCCAGCAGAGGAGAAGGCTTCACAGTGAGTACACCAAACACCACACACAAGCCCCAGATCACCCCCCTGTACCCCAATTAACCCTTTGATCACCCCTTTGATCGCCCCTGTCAATCACTAGTGAAAGGAAAAAAGTGATCAGTGTAAACTGTCACTTTTTTTTCCCACTGGTATTGACTGTTAGGTTTTAGGATAGTTTAGGCCCCTTGGTTAGGTAGTTTAGGAATCAGTTAGCGCCCAGCCCACCGCACCGCAGTCCCTTATTCGCTGATTAGCGTATCGCTAATCAGAATTTGTACTTTTATAGTATCTGGAAGTGATCAAAACTGATCACGGTCAGATCTATAATAGTATTAGTGTCACTTTAGTTCGCCCTCCACCCAAAACGCAGTGTTTGCCCGATCAGGCCTGATCGGTCGCCCACACGTGCGTTCACCCACGCCCGCCCCACCGCGGTGACAAAAAATTACTCTTTTTTTTTTATCACTGCACAATTACTTTACAGGCGCTGCGGCGATAAAAAAAAATCAGTTTTGATATTTTTTATCAACCGCAGCGGCCTCCGGTACTTCGCTAGCCTCCCATTTGTAAGACAGGCTTGCTTTTTTTTCTTGGGTAGTCTCAGGGAATACCCCTAAATTTTGTTGCCCAAATGTCAAACAGGGGGTATTCTTCTGAAGAGGCCTACAGGCTTCTGACCCAGTCGGATGAGGAATGGGAACCCTCATCTGATGAATCTAGCGGGTCAGAATACGAACCTGTAGAAAGCAGTGGCTCTCTGACCCAAAGTTCGGACGAGGAGGCTGATTTCCCTGATAGCACCAGGCGTACCCGGCCCCGTGTCGCTAGATCACAGGTTGCGCAGGATCCGCTTCAAGAGCAGCAGAGTGGGGCTGGTGCTGTCGGATTACGTGGTGAGGCATACACCAGCAGCGCAGCCCTTCCTGGACCTACTACCAGCACTGCCGTACAACCTGGTGAAGTGGCGAGCACCAGAAGGGCAGTTGAAGCTGGTACAGTGGCACGAGCAGTAGTGACCCTGTCGCAGCCACCGCAAAGACGGGCCCGTAGAGCCCCTAGAATCCCTGAGGTGCTGGCAAACCCTGATTGGCAGTCCCCAACTTCAGCCGCACCTGTAGTTCCCCCTTTCACCGCCCAGTCTGGAGTTCGGGTTGAGACAGCTCAGATCGGTTCGGCCCTGGGATTTTTTGAGCTGTTCTTGACTGCGGAGCTCTTGGACTTAGTCGTGGCCGAAACAAATCGGTATGCCACACAATTTATAACAGCCAACCCGGGAAGCTTTTATGCCCAGCCTTTCCGGTGGAAACCAGTCCAAGTTTCCGAAATTAAAACTTTTCTGGGCCTTCTCCTCAACATGGGTCTAACTAAAAATCATGAATTGCGGTCATTTTGGTCCACGAACCCAATTCATCACATTCCCATGTTCTCTGCTGCTATGTCCAGGACACAATTTGAGACCTTCCTGCGTTTCCTGCACTTTAGCGGCAACACCACCTCCCGTCCCAGAGGCCACCCAGCTTTTGACCGGCTCCACAAAATTCGGCCCCTTATAGACCATTTCAACCAGAAATTTGCAGATTTGTATACCCCAGAGCAAAACATCTGCATAGACGAGTCCCTGATACATTTTACCGGGCGCCTTGGCTTCAAACAATACATCCCAAGCAAGCACGCCTGGTATGGGGTCAAATTGTATAAGCTCTGTGAAAGGGCCACAGGCTATACCCACAAATTTTGTGTTTGAGGGTAAAGATCAGACTCTGGAGCCGGTCGGTTGCCCTGACTACCTGGGGAGCAGTGGAAAGACATTCTGGGACTTGGTGTCACCCTTATTCGGCAAGGGGTACCATCTTTATGTGGACAATTTCTACACAAGTGTGGCCCTCTTTAGGCATTTGTTTCTAGAACTAGTCGCGCGGGCTTCCCCCAACGGCTTGTTACCACCTGTCTTGCAATGGGGCAGAGGGCTGCATTGTGTAACGAAGAACTGCTCACGGTGAAATGGAGAGACAAGCGTGATGTTTACATGCTCTCCTCCATTCACGCAGACACGACAATACAAATTGAGCGAGCAACCCGTGTCATTGAAAAGCCCCTCCCAGTCCACGACTATAACCTTCACATGGGAGGGGAGGACTTCAATGACCAGATGTTGTCTCCGTATTTAGTTTCCAGCAGAACCAGACGCTGGTATAAAAAGGTGTCTGTATATTTGATTCAATTGGCTCTGTATAATAGTTTTGTTCTCTACAGTAAGGCTGGGAGAACTGGATCCTTCCCCGAAAAAGATGTCGTGTCTGTAGCAGGAGTGGAATAAGGCATGACACCCACTATTTCTGTCCTGACTGTCCTGACCACCCTGCCCTATGCTTAGGGGAGTGTTTCCGGAAGTACCACACATAGGTACACCTAGCATAGGGATCACATCTCACCAGGACAGGTACACAGGGCTATTAGGGCCCATTCACATACAGCTGCTGCAAACCTCTACTTTCACCTGGGACAAAGTGCATAACGCACTTCGCCACATCTTTGGGTGATTTGCGCTTTGCACATTGACCCATGGGGAAGGAGAGGTTTGTTCTATAAAGGTAAAAAAAAACAAAAAAAAAACACCAGTAAGCAAAAAGGTAATAAGTTTAGTTCAAAAAGTTAAAGTTTATATGTTCTGTTCCAACGTTAATAAAATTATTGTGTTGCGGCCTGGTTTTTTATTTTTTTATTTTTCCTTCCAGGTGGACCAACCGATCGACCAGCTGCAGCACTGATTTGCATTCTGACAGAAGCATTGCGCTGCTGTCAGATTACACGCAAGTCGGTGTATGCGGCTCTGCAAGCCGAAATTTCTACTCAGCAGTAAAAGATACGTTTGCCAAGGCATACGAGCTGAGGAGGAGGCGGCATTCCTATGCTTTGGCAAACACTTTGTATATTAAAAAAAACAATAAAAAATCCCGGCAATGATTTATTCATCCACATCGATTGATGTGAATGGAGAAATCTGGTTTGCCAGGGCATACGAGCTAAGTGTGTATGGATGTTGGGCGGAGCTCCTATGTCCTGGCAGACGAGTTTCCCCTCCTTTTTTTTTTTTGGCAGAGATTTTTTCATCCACATTGATCGATGTGAATGAAGAAATCTGTGCCGTTCATTTTTTTCTTTCAGCCCAGAGGCTGAACGAAAAAAAAAAATCTCATTACCTGTATGCTTAATATAAGGAGAATACAAGTAATGATTGCGGAGACCCTCAAATGCCAGGGCAGTACAAACACCCCACAAATGACCCCATTTTGGAAAGAAGACACCCCAAGGTATTTGCTGAGGGGCATATTGAGTCCATGAAAGATTTTTAGCGGAAAGTGAGACTTTGAAAGAAAAAACACAAAAAAAAATCATTTTCCGCTAACTTATGCCCAAAAAAAAATTCTATGAACTCGCCAGGCCCCTCATTGAATACCTTGGGGTGTCTTCTTTCCAAAGTGGGGTCACATATGGGGTATTTATACTGCCCTGGCTTTTTAGGGGCCCTAAAGCGTGAGAAGAAGTCTGGGATCCAAATGTCTAAAAATGCCCTCCTAAAAGGAATTTGGGCACCTTTGCGCATCTAGGCTGCAAAAAAGTGTCACACATGTGGTATCGCCGTACTCAGGAGAAGTTGGGGAATGTGTTTTGGGGTGTCATTTTACATATACCCATGCTGGGTGAGAGAAATTTCTTGGCAAAAAACAACTTTTCCCATTTTTTTAATACAAAGTTGGCATTTGACCAAGATATTTATCTCACCCAGCATGGGTATATGTAAAATGACACCCCAAAACACATTCCCCAACTTCTCCTGAGTACGGCGATACCAGATGTGTGACACTTTATTGCAGCCTAGATGGGCAAAGGGACCCACATTCCAAAGTGCACCTTTCGGATTTCACCTGTCATTTTTTACAGATTTTGATTGCAAACTTCTTCTCACACATCTGGGCCCCTAGAATGCCAGGGCAGTATAACTACGCCACAAGTGACCCCATTTTGGAAAGAAGACACCCCAAGGTATTTTGTGATGGGCATAGTGAGTTCATGGAAGTATTTTTTTTTTGTCACAAGTTAGTGGAATACGAGACTTTGTAAGAAAAAAAATATAAAAAAATAAAATCATCATTTTCCGCTAACTTGTGACAAAAAATAAAAAGTTCTATGAACTCACTATGCCCATCATTGAATACCTTAGGGTGTCTACTTTCCGAAATGGGGTCATTTGTGGGGGTTTTCTACTGTCTGGGCATTGTAGAACCTCAGGAAACATGACAGGTGCTCAGAAAGTCAGAGCTGCTTCAAAAAGCGGAAATTCACATTTTTGTACCATAGTTTGTAAACGCTATAACTTTTACCCAAACCATTTTTTTTTTTGCCCAAACATTTTTTTTTATCAAAGAAATGTAGAACAATAAGTTTAGCGAAAAATGTATATATGGATGTCGTTTTTTTTGCAGAATTTTACAGCTGAAAGTTGATTTTGATTAATAACAAAAAAAGGAAAAATGTCAGCAGCAATGAAATACCACCAAATGAAAGCTCTATTAGTGAGAAGCAAAGGAGGTAAAATTCATTTGGGTGGTAAGTTGCATGACCGAGCAATAAACGGTGAAAGTAGTGTAGTGCAGAAGTGTAAAAAGTGGCCTGGTCATTAAGGGGGTTTCAGCTAGCGGGGTTGAAGTGGTTAAACTGCGCCTCCGGGACCTAAATCTACAATATTCCATGGCATATCCAGCGTGCCTACGAGTAGTGGACGGCGAGAAAACCACCTGAGGCCACTGAGGAAGTGGCTTGAGACCCCGAAACGCGTCTGGCGGTGTCTAGAGTAAGCGTTGATCTACCTACAAGCAAAGAAAAAGCGAGAAAGCCGGCAAAGAAAAGAAAGAGTTACGTAACCTAAAAGCACAGAGTGGACGCTGACGCACTAGTTACACGTCACACGAGCTTGCATCCGGTCCCCTTGGAAACCAGGTCACGTGGGACGCCGCGTACAGGCAGCAGCACACCACGTGGGACGCTGCGGGTGTGCGGCCTCCTGGAACAACGCTACAACAGCGGTGAAGGGTAAGACCGGGCTCGGTTTGGAGCACTTTACCTCATAACATCATTTTCAAGTTCTTGACTGTCAGCTCCTAAGTGTGGGCATGAGATTGAGAGGGCACTGGAATAAACAGTGGATGTGAACATATACATCTGCCCCACTTACTTGCGGGACACTATCACCTTTAGCTTGAAGGTGCCGGACTTTAGCTATCAATTGTTTGGTTAGCACTGCCGATTGTGGACAACAATATACATTGCTTTACAGAGCCATCCTGCGAATCGAGTGTGCATTTTAATTGATTGGAACATATTCAATGATGTACCACATTTTATGTATGTTTTAGGGGCGTAATCTTAATTTAAATTTTCATAAATTGTATTATTACCATCCCTCAGAGTGTTGTCATTTGAAGTGTGCCCCCCCACACCTGGTTTTTTCTAGAGAAAACCACCTTCTTCGCTAACCCCAAAGAAGCGGAAGATTGGGTCATCAGGAAATCGGGACGTTCAGGACCACACTGATGCATTGGAAGCGTGTATCGCGGAAGTATTCCTGTTGTTCAGTGATCTTTCAATCGCCATAATACTCACCTGTCATTGTGCCTTCAGAAGTGGGACTTGACGAGCTGTGTAATTCTCTGTTAGCTTCCTTGCTTGCTGACTTCATTCGTTTGGGAGATAAATTATATCATATCTTTTTTTTCTTCTGCACAATATGTCACTATTTCTGATTCTAAGTCATATGTTGCTTTTGATGATGTGGGGTGGGAGCAACACCTGCATAGGTATTCCATCTAATTGTACTATGCCGGTCCCCGATACCTTGGCCCCTATACTTGTTGGACTAGATTCCAACGATCATTTATTCACTTTGTTACTTATGTGTACTAAGTTATGTACTTTTTGGTTTTGTTCCATCCAGGTGTGGGCTTCTCTCCTAGTAAAGCTAGATGGAGGGGTACTAGTGCATTGGTGTCACAGGACAGATTGCACCTTTCCTGTGGAAAGAGTAGGAGTGTATCCTATAAGAATAGGGATAGATCGAAAATGGCCTCCATAAAGGTTTTGTCATGGAATGTAAGGGGATTGGGGGACCCCAAGAAAAGGATAGCAGTATTTTCACACATTCGCTCCTTTAACCCACTCATTATTGGCCTACAAGTAACTCGCCTTACGCTGGAGACCAGGAGTAGGCTTAAAAAACCCTGGGTTCAATACCTAGCTAATGCATATGGCAGCTCACACTCCAGAGGGGTCACTATACTGACTGGTCCATAGGAACCTTAGGTGACACTGTTCTGTCCAGAATAGCTGTGGAGATGGGGTGGCTGGATTTATGGCGGATCAGACATCTGCTTTTACAGGAATACTCATGCTTCACTCCTTCCAGGGGAGCTCTTTCCAGGATTAAATTACATTTTAGGGAATGCCTTAGTATACACCGATCTTGATGATGTGAGATATGGGCCCCAGGGTCCCTTGGACCATGTCACAGTAATGGTAGAGTTAAAACTCCCCGATGTTGTTAGACAGGGAAGAAAGATGCACATACATCCTTTCTGGTTATCTCTTTTCACCATTACTGACAGGGTTCCAAATCAACTGATGATGTTTCTGGAGGTGCAGGATGTTGAGACGAATGGTTTATTGTTGTGGGAAACGATGAAGGCGTACCTGAGAGGTTGCCTTCAAATTGTCAATATCCTTCTTCAAGAAAGATACGCAGCACAAAGAGGTGGAACTAAACACTTTTACAACTTCCCCTGACAGATGAGAACAGGCTAGAATGGCTTAATAAAGGTAGATTATATATGATACATTTGTCAGAAAAAAGCAACCGCAAATCATGCTTTCTCAAACAGCAGGCATTTGAGATGGGCAACCAGGCTGGCAAGCTTCTTGCACACCTCGCGCGGCAGTAATATGTCCCCCCCCCCAGTTATCAGAATTCGGGGTGCTGGAATCAGTGGATGGTATCCTAGAGTGCTTCAGGAGCTTCTACACAGATCTGTATGGCTCTGCTATGACTACACAGCGCATGAGCTGTGGATACCTTCTTGAGGTGCCTCATCCTCAGCTGAGTGATCTGGATAGAGGGGTCTTGGAAGATATTACACTGGAGGAGATTAAACTAGCGATCGCGGACCTCCCTGCTGGGAAGGCGCAAGGCCCAGATGGCATTCCATCCATGATATGGAGCTTTGTGAGGTTCATGTATAGTACCCGATTGTAAGTTGAAAATATTGCATCCTGAAACCGTTGTGTCTTGAGGGAAAAGCGTATTAAAGGAGCTGTGCACTTACCTGTTCCTCTGTTCTAGTACTGGAAGAGGCTTGGTCCTGTGACTGATGTGGCACTCAGTAATGTGCCATTCTAGCACATGTAACCAATGATTGCTTGCAGCAGTCAAAGGGCCAAGTCACTTCTCGAAGCAGCTAGGAGGAGAGTTATGTTGCTTCAATGCTGGGACTTTGGACAGATGAGTGAATTTTCTTTTTTTTTTATTAGCACAAGTTATGGCCTGGGGTTAAAGGGGTTTTCTGAGAATTTTTTTTTTTTTTAACTGATGACCTCAGGATAGGTCATCAGTACATGATTAGTAGGGGTCCAACACCTGGGATCCCCGCCGATCAGCTGTTTAACAAGGCACTGGTGCTCCTGTGAGCACCGCATCCTTCTCTTTGCTTTTCCTAGGCCAGTGACGACACATTTATTGATCATGCCTAGAGGCAGCTTAGGTTCATAGAAGTGAATGGGGCTGAGCAGGATACCAAGCATAGCCGCTATACAATGTACAGATAAAGGATCCCAGCAACCGCTATTATGCTTGAAAATACATTTTTTCTTTATTTCATATTAATTAACAAAGGCTGTGTGCTGTTAATATGAAATAAAGAAGACATTTATTTTCAAGCATAATAGCAGTTGCTGGGATCCTTTATCTGTTCTACGTGGAGCTTCGTTCCTTCCTGCTGCAACGCCAATCCTTAGAGCGAGTGCCGGATTGATTTGTTTCAATGTATGGTGCTGTGCTTGGCGTGCAGGGAGAAGGCTAGAGGCATGCCAGTGCCTTCTCAAAACAGCTAATTGGTGGGGCCTCCGGTGTTACACTCCCATCGATCAGATACTGATGACCTATCCGGAGGATAGGTCATCAGTAGAAAAAAATCGTGGAAAACCCTTTTAAGTTAACTCCTAGAATGGACATCCCCTTTAAGCATTTTGCTCCACTTTTCTAAAAAGTTTCATATTATGGTGCACACCATCTGAGTTCTATAATCTGCTATGTTGTTTGCTTCTCAGCAATTTTGAAGTAGTGAAAAAGTGGGCTGGGGATAAACCAGAAGCGACATCGCTGTCATTTCACTTTTAAGGGAGATATATGAAATGCTAGCCCTAGTGACTCTGCTCCTTTACATTCACTTTTAAGAGGTTTTCACATTTTTATTTTTAAAAATACCCACCACCCAGCTGGTCCTGTGAAGGGAAGTATACTTAACTTCTCTGGGCCACTTAGTTCCAGCTGTGTGGGTCCCAGGGTGTGTAAGCATCCTGTAGAGATGAGGTTATATGCCCTGCTGCAGCCAGTGAATGGCCTCACCGATGTCGTGTCCCCAAGCAGCACATGACCCAACTGTGAAAATATTTTGAAATCACTTTTTACTGTATTTAAGTAGATGCATTAAAGAGGTTATCCCATGATCAGACATCACATAGTACATGACAACCTCTTCCTAACAAAGCTAGAACCAGCCCTCTGCCTCACATGGATCCAGAGATCTCCTCATTCATTGCTCTGTTAGATTTATATAAAGGTGAAAGCTAAAGGGGAGTGTCTTTTCTGCTGCAGCTAAGGGTGTGTGTGTCTCAGCTCTCCCTATCACAGCTCAGGAGGCAGTTGAAGGATAAAACTGAGCATGTGCAGCCTTCTGAGTGAGCAGGTCAAATAAATAACAAAAAGAACAAACAGCAGGTGGCGCTCTACAGATATATATTTTACTGAATAACTCTAAATATACATTTTTAATTATATGCAATTACAAAAGTATTCAGATCCAGATGCTGGTTTGAAAACTGTACAATATTCTGTATTATAACTAAAGAGGAAATGCAGGTTTTTACCACAAATACACTGTAAATAAATCTTGACAATAATAGTGATTATTAACTGCCATAGTTATTTTTATTTCACTTTTTATTTACAGTATATTTGAATCTTTGCTATTTTTCAGGAGCTAAGCCTGAACAGAAAGCAGTTGATAAGTCTAAACTGACCCTAAAAACTTCTGGACTGCAGCGGTCATCTTCTGATGCAGGACGAGATCCTCGATCACCTGACACAAAGAAACCTCCTTCAGGCATTAACCGTCCAGGATCATCTTTTGGCTATAAGAAGCCAACTGCCCCTTCTTCTCCACTCACTGGTAATTCAGCCACTCTAGGTAAAATGCCAAAATCTTCAGGGATCCCTGTTAAACCTGCTTCAGGGTCTGTAAGTGGGAACCGGAAGACAAGCTTAGATGTTACAGGAGTAGCAGAACCCGGGTTCCTCTCTCCATCTGCCCGCACCAATATACAGTACCGTAGCCTTCCACGACCTGCCAAATCTAGCTCTATAAGTGTTACTGGGGGTAGAAGTGCTGGACGGCCACTAAGCAGCAGTGTGGATGCCAGTCTTGTGCCAGTACAAGGAAAGTCTATGGGGACTCCGTCTACCCGTCTTAAGGAGCCATCAAAAGTTGGCGGAGGTCGACTGGGAGTCAACCAAACTGATCGTGAAAAAGAAAAGGCTAAAGCAAAGGCTGTAGCTCAGGACACAGAATGCAGAGCAAACGCTAAAGTGGATGCAAATATGGCAAATGTAAAGGAAGGAGCTCCAACCACACCTCACAGGTGAGCATAACTTGCTGAATCATTAATATATCTTCTTTGAACAAATATTGAAATAGTTACCTTGATCTTACTGATCGTATTTTAATTCTTTTATTTTAGGGCTACGGCAAAACCTTTCATTAAGACACCTGCCTTATCAAATCTTGATAAAGTCAACTCAAACAGCCTAGATTTTACTCCTTGTGTTACAGATTTGGTGCCAAGTAAACAGCTCGAAGTCCCTACTGGTGTTGCTTGTCTGACACCAAGTCCTGCACCTATCCTAAACATCAATTCAGCCAGCTTTTCCCAGGGACTGAATAACTTTAGAATGTACCCAAAATTGTCAGGGTTACATCGTAGCATGGAGTCACTTCCTCTCACTATCAGTGTCCCTCCTGCCCAGTATACTGGAGATGGTGATGATCAAACACCAGATACCGGGTGGAATGATAGCAACCTCAAGTCACCTGCACCAGAGTGGTAAATGTAGTCATATTTGTACTTATTATTGATGACATAAGCAGTTTTATTTCAGGCATTTTGATGCAAAGACAAAGCAAATTTATGTATGAAAATGTTGTGTATTGAAGTTTTCCATTTGAGTTTGTCAGAATCTCCTATTATTGTGTAGTAGCTTAGTCCCATTTACATGAGCTGCTACACAGCACAGTAAACAGGAAAAAAACATTAAATCCTGATCACTGTTCGCTTGTGTGAGCTGCATTCACATGCTGAAATCATCCCATCTGTATGGGAATGAACAATAGCTTCTGAGATTGCTAATTTACACAGGGAGAGTGCTGCAGCCAAAATGATAATTTTATGAACTGTATAAACAATCGAGCCACCCAATAAATCAAAGCTTGTCTGATGGATAAAGGTAAGGCAAGATAAAATTTGTCTAGTGATTGATAGCACATTTACACTGCCCAATTATCAGAAGCAAATGTTTGTAGGAACGCACATTCCCAATAATTGAACAAATTCTCTGCCCATGCAAAAGTGCCTTTACTATTGTTTTTTATGCTACTTTTACACTGGCGTTTCTGGTCCTGCTTGTGAGATCCGTTTCACGGCTCTCACAAGCGGCCCAAAACGGATCAATTTAGCCCCAATGCATTCTGAATGGATAAGGAACCGTTCAGAATGCATCAGTTTGACTCCGTTTAGCCGCACTGGAGGCGGACACCAAAATGCTGCTTGCAGCGTTTTGATGTCCGTCTGACGATGCAGAGCCAAACGGATCTGTCCTGACTAACAATGTAAGTCAATGGGGACTGATCCATTTTCACTGACACAATATGGTGCAACTGAAAACGGATCCGCCTCCCATTGACTTTCAATGTAAGTCAAAACGGATCAGTTTGCATCATCATGAACAAAAAAGTAAATACAATATTTTTTTTTGTTCATGGTAATGCAAACGGATCCGTTCTGAACGGATACAAGCGTTTGCATTATAGGTGCGGATCTGTCTGTGCAGATACCAGAGGGATTCGCACCTAACGCAGGTGTGAAAGTAGCTTTACCTGCTTTCCTAAAATAATATAGTGAGATGGTATGGTTGGAAAAATATGCAAGTCTATCAAGTTGAATCTCTATCATCTCCAGAAATCTAATAATCTAATATTATGGGGGTCATTTACTATTCAGGAATACACCTAAATTAGGCATATTTCAGACGCAGATGGCAGCGCAACGGGACGGGCCAGCATGCCCATTTCATTCATTATTTTCTGCGCTTGTTTTAGGTGTAGAAAATGGTCTAAATGTAAGAAAGCTAGGAAGTTACGGAGAGAGGCCTGCGCCTCTTAATAACTTCGGAACCACCACCAGCTATGGGCCTTTATTAAGACTGGTGTCTAAAACGCCGATCTTAATAAATGTGCCCCTATACCTTTAAAAAGTGGGTTTTGGAAATTTTCTGAAAAATTTCAAGATTTGCTTCTAAACCTTCTAATGTCCCCAAAAAATAAAATGGCATTCACAAAATGATCCAGTCATGAAGTAGACATATGGTAAATGTAAAGTAATAACTATTTTTGGAGGTATTATTGTCTATTATGAAAGTAGAGAAATAGAAATACATTTTATTTACTCAATTTTACCATTGTCATGAAGTACAATATGTGATGAGAAAACATTCTCAAAATGGCCTTGATAAGTAAAAGCATTTTAAAGTCATTTCCAAAGTGACACATATCAGATTTGCTAAAAATGGCCTGGCCCTGAAGGTAAAAACTAGCTTGGTCTTGAAGGGGTTAAAGAAAATCATCTAGTCCCATCTTACATGCTTTCAACAAATTAACCCTAACCCTGGGTTCACACCTGAGCGTTTCTGAGACGCGCGTAAAACGTGCGTATTTGTCGTGCGGTTTTTTGCAATAGTAAACGCGCGTTTGACGCGCATTTGTGTGATTCACTGCAGTGTTGTCCAATGAGTCTATGGCCCAAACGCGCGACAAACGCCCCCAAAAAAGCTCAAGAACTTGTTTCTGCGTCGGGCGTTTTACAGCGCATTCAAACGCGCTGTAAAAACGCTCAAGTGTGAACCAGGGCCATAGGGAAGCATTTGTTTTCACGTGTTGAGTGTTTTACAGCGCGTTTGAACGTGCTGTAAAACGCTCAGGTGTGAACTTAGGGTAACAATATCCTCTGGTAGACAGTGCCATAGTCTCATTAAAGAAACCCCTCTTATGTTGGTAAAAATATTATTTTGCTGTAGACATAGATGATGACCCCTTGATATCTAGCATTCTGGGAATAGACAGACCATGGACGAGATCTCTCTTCTGACCTTTGATATATTTAGACATGGTTATTAGCAGAGGTCGCAATAACGCCTGCATAAGCGTCATAAACGCCTGTTCAGGACATTTTACTCCCTGTAAAAAGTCTAAGGTATACCAATACGACTTAGACTTTTCCCTTAAAATCATCAGAGCAGGGCACGCTGTGAACTGCATGGGCAGTGCAGCGATGCTGCCTGTGCCTGCAATAACCAATAACAGAGCTCCTTACAGCAGGGAAGCTTTGTTATTGGTTGGTTTGCGCGACTGCCGGAGTGATAGTGTCCTGCAGCAGGGGAAACTGGTGGGAGCGGTAAGGAGAAGGGGCTAGCTCCCAGGGGTGGCTGTAGTAAGGAGTGCCGGGCGCACTGCCCAAGGACCCCGGCAAACATGGGCCAGCTTGGTGCTCGGCAGAATTTGCTGTGACATAAAAAAGTAAGATAACACCACTCCAGGCTGAGATAAAATCCTTGAAGCAAGCAGAGCAGCCAATGATGCCTGCTGAGAGGCTATAAAGGAAACAAGTTACCAGGTAACAATGTCTCCTTCCTACCACCCGCAGTCAGCATCCAAGTTTGCTCAGAAACAATTTGTGCTAATCAAATTAGTTGGAAGAGAAGCAATAGTGGTGCAGGTCTGGAAAAGATCAGCCCCAACTCAATAATGGAAAGGCTTTATCCTGGCTCCTTTCAGATTATAGTGCTAACCCTATAATAGACCTAAGTAACACATTCCCTCTCCAACAACATTGTGTTATGGCTTCATTAAATCTGATAGCATCCAATTTCACTCAAACCACTCCATTCTCCACACCGATCATGACCTTAACCACACACACTGAGCCACAAACATCACACACACTGCGCCACATACATCACACACACTGCACCACATACATCACACACACTGTGCCACATACATCACACACACTGTGCCACATACATCACACACACTGCACCACATATATCAGACACACTGCGCCACATAGATCACACACACTGCGCCACATAGATCACACACACTGCCCCAGAAACATCACACACTGCGCCAAAAACATCACACGCTGCACCACATACATCACACACTGATGTTTGTAGTGTAGTGCGTGATGCATGTACTGCAGTGTGTAGTGAATGCAGGCAGGCTATTATAGCCTAGTGATAAAGTACAGGGAAGATCCACTATATTAGACTTTGTTATCACTTGGCTATAATTGTCTGCTGTTATTTAGATCAGTAATGGTTCCCCTGCATAAATACCCACCTCTTAGGCCACGTTCACATCAAACGTTCATTACAAAAATAACAGAAGTGCTGGATCGGGCACATAAGGGTGTGTTTTTGTCATCGTTCCATTGTAGTGCCATTGTAAAAAAATAAATATATATTTTTGGGGGCAGAACTCTGCAGGATGGAAAAGTGTAGTGTACCACGTTTTTCCATCCTACAAAGTCCAGCAGAAAAATGTATAGGCTAACGTTTCCAGATTCCACAGTATATTATCTGTCCCCTCCTCGGTTAAAAAATACTCCTCAAAAATGGTAAGAGGAATATTTTTTACTCTTCTGGAAAAAATGTAATGCGACCTCTGTTTATTAGTTCACTCTAAGCAGTTTTTTTTCCCAACTGAATAACTCCATTCATTCTAATCATTACCTTAGTTTCTCTGAACCATCTCTGCTTGTGCAGTGTCTTGTTTTGTACACTTATGCAAAGGTGCATACAGTGTGTGTCATTTAGAGTTTCACATGCCAGTCTTAGTAAGAAGCCGATAGGAGGAAGATCCAACCATTTTATTAAGAGATTTTATCTTCTGCCATCCATGCGCTGTAAACTGACATCTACTCCAGGTGGGAGCTGGAGTAGATTTAGGTTATTATTTACACTAGTGTTCTAGCATAAACTATTGTAAATGTGTCGGGCCAAGTTGGCCCTGTCCTTTCTGCAAAGTTCTGTCCACTTTAGAAAGTGTCGAGATTAGAGGAAAACACCATTTTTTTTTTTCTCAAAATGGTCTTTGTACGGATGTTACAATTATTATTTTTTTTTATGCCAAAAGCTTTTGTAAACTATACTTTGTGCTGTCAGGGTTTTAAGTTCTTAGCCTTACTTGTTTATTTTTATTCCAACAGTTCTGTCCAGGATCGAAACACGTTACCAAAAAAAGGATTGAGGTTTGTATGTTTAAGTTAGTATTGTAGCACCCATCTGAGGGGAAGGAGGCAAGCTATTGCCATCAGGCAAGCTCATCAAGAGCTCTGTCGGATCGTAGACAGTTTTTTTTTGCATGTTTTAGTAACCACTTGCTTTCCCCATAAATCAACAATTATTGATCACATTTCTTATGTATTGTGGGGAACCGTACTCACTTGATGAGTGTACAGAGGCAGGGACACCAAAATGTTCAACAAAAAGTCCTCTTTATTTAGGCTCTTCATCAAAAGAACAGGCAGCTGGGTCAAACAGTTGTAGCACGCTCTGACAATGTTACCTCACACTGTCTGCCTTTCCTCCAGACTGAGACACACCTAAGATCTATCAGCAGGGTTAAATAGGATCCTTGGACATGAGCATGCCTCAAGTCCCGGACTGGAACCTGGGGAACAGGCACCCACCCAACACATTACCTGTTCCCAGTAAAAGCCCACCCTGAACTAGCTGAACCAGCTAACTATCTATTATCTGTGTCCACCAGCTAACTTAGTAGACACCTATACTAGGGCTTTTACTCCACCAATGCTCGGCACCTTGGTGGCACATTCCTGGTAAGCAAGCCACTTTAGAATGCTTCCTGCAACATTCTGGGTGACACATATCGCCCCTCATAGATGACTCCTGTCACCACCTCACAGTATATTTTGCCATCCCTTTGTTATTCCTGCTAGAAGTTTGTGAATGAATTGTCAGGTGGGAGTGTGCTCCTGAAGAGTTTGATATTGTCATAGTAATGACGCTCCTAAATTGTTACTGCATTTAGAATGCAAGTAGTTACTAAAACAAATACATTCAGGAAAGTTCTTAAAGATGTACTATCTATTACTATTATAAAGCAAGTAGACAAAGTTCAGATGCACACTACTTTTATGCAGTGAGGCACAACACTCATTAGCATCTGGTGGATACTACCTCCGTGGCAGCGCAGGCGAAGAAAGATCTATTTTTAGCAACCTTCTCTCACATGTCAGGAGAGGTACAGTGCTTTCAAAAAGAATTCATAGCCCTTGAACTTTTACACATTTTTTCACGATGCACCCCCGAACTTAAATGTATATTATTGGACTTACCTGTGCATCGCCGGACTTGTGAGTTAAGATGGCAGCCAGCATGTGTTCGCGGGCGAACATGTGAACTGGCCATCACTGAACAGCATCATGAAAACCAAGGAACACACCAGACAGGTCAGATACAGTTGTGGAGCAGTGTAAAGCAGGGTTAGGTTAGAACAAAATATACCAAGCTCTAAACATCTCATGGAGCACTGTTAAATCCATCATCTAAAAATGGAAGGAGTATGGCACAACTGCAAACCTACCAAGACATGGCTGTCCACCTAAACTGACAGCCCAGGCAAGGAGAGCGCTAATGAAAGAAGCAGCCAAGAGGCCCATGTTTACTTTGGAGGAGCTGCAGAGATCCATAGCTCAGGTGGGAGAATGTGTCCACAAGAAAACTATTAGTCGTGTGCTCCACAAATCTGGCCTTTATGGAAGAGGGGCATGAAGAAAGCCATTTCTGAAAGCAAGCCATAAGAAGACCCATTTGCAGTTTGCCACAAATCATGTAGGGGATACAGCAAACGTGTGGAAGAAGGTGCTCTAGTCAGATAAGACCAAAGTTGAACTTTTTGGTCTAAATGCAAAACGCTATGTGTGGCGGGAAACTAACACTGCACATCACCCTGAACAAACCATCGCCACCGTGGAAACATGGTCATGGCAGAATCATGCTGTGGCGGTGCTTTTCTTCAGCAGGGACAGCAAAGCTGATCAGAGTTGATGGGAAGATGGATGGAGATAAATACAGGGCAATCCTGGAGGAAAATCTGGTAGAGGCTGCAAAAGACTTGAGACTGGGGCGGAGGGTCACCTTCCAGCAGGACAACGACTCTAAACATACAGCCAGAACTACAAAGGAATGGTGTAGATTAAAGCATATTCATGTGTTAGAATGGGCCAGTCACAGTCCAGACCTAAATCCCACTGAGAATCTGTAGCAAGACTTCAAAATTGCTGTTCACAGATGCTCTCCAGCCAATGTGACTGAACTTGAGCTATTTTGCAAAGAAGATTGGGCAAAAATTTCAGCCTCTAGATGTTTAAAACTGGTAGAGACATACCCCAAAAGATTTGAAGCTGTAATTGCAGTGAAAGGTGGTCCTGCAAAGTATTTACTCAAGGGGCTGAATGCAAGTCTACGCCATACTTTCCAGATTTTTATTTATTAAAAATTTTGTAGACCATGTATCATTTTCTTTTCACTTCACACGTACTTGCTTCTCTGGTCAACCAATATTAACCGGACAGAATAAATATCAAGTAAATCGAAAAAACTGACCCAGAAGAAGTCATAATAATCACCAAAAAATGAAACTGACTTAAGTATATATGAAAATCCCAAAAACTTTATTATAAATATATATGAACAATACATACATGCATAATGACAGAAGGCAGCACAAGGCAGGACACACAGATGAGGAACAGGACCCAAGGAGAGGCCGGGAGATCAGTGCAAAAAAATAACAGGGAAAAAAGAATGCTAGCTAAAAAAGCGTACCTCAAAACCTCAT
This sequence comes from Bufo gargarizans, assembly GCF_014858855.1. Classification (NCBI taxonomy): domain Eukaryota; kingdom Metazoa; phylum Chordata; class Amphibia; order Anura; family Bufonidae; genus Bufo; species Bufo gargarizans. The sequence goes on along the minus strand of NC_058082.1, from coordinate 386,726,681 downwards.
GACAACAACACCCCAAACAAAGTTTCGCCAGTAAGCCCGGAAGAATCCAGGTTTACTGGCGAAGCGGCGTTGGGTCAGGAGTTGGCCGAGAGATCTTTGCACCATTCAGGGTATGTTTAATCTTGTCCATGTACTCTAACCTCAATCTCTACAATTGCCCTCTTTGCACTTTGTTTGGGGTGTTGCTGTCATGAGGTTTTGAGGTACACTTTTTTAGCTAGCATTCTTTTTTCCCTGCTGTTATTTTTGTGCACTGATCTCCCGGCCTCTCCTTGGGTCCTGCTCCTCATCTGTGTGTCCTGCCTTGTGCTGCCTTCTTTCATTATGCATGTCTGTTCATATATATTTATAATAAGGTTTTTGGGATTTTCATATATACGTAAGTCAGTTTCATTTTTTGGTGATTATTTTTTGTGTTACTCTATTACATACAATCCCAATAAAATACATTTAACCCCTTCATGACCGCAATCCGTGCAGCTACCACATGTATAGACGTCATGGCAGTTCTTTAGACCAAAAAGTTCAACTTTGGTCTTATCTGACTAGAGCACCTTCTTCCACACATTTGCTGTATCCCCTACATGATTTGTGGCAAACTGCAAATGGGTCTTCTTATGGCTTGCTTTCAGAAATGGCTTTCTTCATGCCCCTCTTCCATAAAGAGCACACGACTAATAGTTTTCTTGTGGACACATTCTCCCACCTGAGCTATGGATCTCTGCAGCTTCTCCAAAGTAAACATGGGCCTCTTGGCTGCTTCTTTAATTAGCGTTCTCCTTGCCTGGGCTGTCAGTTTAGGTGGACAGCCATGTCTTGATGGATTTAACAGTGCTCCATGAGATGTTTAGAGCTTGGTATATTTTGTTCTAACCTAACCCTGCTTTACACTGCTCCACAACTGTATCTGACCTGTCTGGTGTGTTCCTTGGTTTTCATGATGCTGTTCAGTGATGGCCAGTTCACTGTGTTCGCCCGCGAGCACATGCTGGCTGCCATCTTAACTCACAAGTCCGGTGATGCACAGGTAAGTCCTTCTTCTGCCCCTGCCCTGGTGCTGTCACGGACAGCATACAGTCTAGTAATACCCGCAAGGAACCAATCAGAGTGGTCCCATGCCGGCAATTGATCCGATTGGTTAGTGTGTGCAGACTAACCAATCGGATCGCGGCAGTGTTAAAATGCCAGTTTAAGGCTGTGATCTGCACTCTGCAGATCAAAGCCTGAAATCAGGTAGTGTCCTAAAGCCCCGCGATCTGTGCTCCCTTACTGTGCGCCTACTGTGCGCCTCCAATCCCCCACCACCACCGTGAGCCCTGCCTCTGCAATGGGTCCCCCCCGCCCACCCCCTTCCATGTAGCATGCCCCTGATGCGGTCCGCCCCCTCCCCGCCCAATACATTCATCCTGCCCCGATCTTTCTGAATGCTGGCCGTATCCCCACCTTTTCCAGCGCTGCCCCCGATGCAGTCCCCCTGCTGTGTGTGATGGTGGCGGCTCCATTCCTGAGCCGCCTCCATCAGCAGCGAGTGTCAGCTCTATGCTGATACTCTGCTGTAACCCCATAGATGCCACGGCAGTGGCATCCATGGGGTTAATAAAGGGAGCTCCCTCTCTTAACCATCGGGCTGCTGCGCTGCGATTGCAGCGCCCGATGGTTGCCATGGCAACCGGACGCTTTGCAAAGGCGTCCGGTGTTGCCACCTACAGGAAATCTGGTAGTATTATACTTTGCAATGCAAGAGCATTGCAAAGTATAGTACAATCATCAGCCCCACTGGATCTTCAAGATCCAAGAGGGAACTGATAAAAAAAAAAGTTAAAATAATAAAAGTTAAAATAAATAAATCAATAAATAAATAAAAATGTAAATTTAAAAAAATAAATTGCCTCTTCCTATAAAAAAATTTAAAAAACTAAACAAAAGCCTCCGTAACAACCATCTCTATAAATATATCACATGAGTGTCCAATAAACACCATAAAAAATAAAAACAGTGTTTTTTTGTCACCTTACATCACAAAAAGCGATCAAAAAGGTGTATACACCCCAGAATAGTACCAATCAAACCGTTACCTCATCCTGCAAAAAATGAGCCCCTATTTAAGACAATCGCCCAAGAAATATAAAAGCTATGGCTTTCAGACTATGGAGACACTAAAACATATTTTTTTTTGTTTCAGAAATGCTATTATTGTGTAAAAAATAAGAAAAAGTATTCATATTGGGTATTGCCACGTCCGTAACGATCTGCTCTATAAAACTGTCACATGACCTAACCCCTCAGATGAACGCTGTAAAATAAAAAATAAAAAATGTTCCAAAACAGCAAATTTTTGGGTCACCTTGCCCCATAAAGTGTAATAATGAATGATCAAAAAATCATATGTACCCAAAAATGGTCCCAATGAAAACCCCAACTCTTTCTGCAAAGAACGAGCCCCTGCACAAGACGATCGGTAGAAAAATAAAAAACATATTGTCGGGTTGTAATAGTTCAATTAAGAATTATTAATTATCGTCATAAAAATAATTAACCATAAAAAAATAAAATGTATAACATTTTATAAATTCTTAAAATCATGACCTGGTGAATTGTAGACAACCTAATTGATGCAATTCACATCTGAGTCCGACTATTTCCTCAGATAAATAAGTTATTTTTGACGTGAGATGACGTTATTGATAAACATGTAGTTCTGCATTATACAATAATACACAGGTTTTATAAAAATATGCAGATTTATTGGTTACAAGGTTATAAACATATATAAGTAAATAAACACAATGATACATGCAAATGAATATATATAGCGTTAATATAAAGCATTGCAAGCTTAACAATACATGTGAGTGGAAATAACTTGTCACATTATAACCAAGCTATTATTAGGTTAGGACAGTGGTGGGCAAACTTTTTTGTCAACTGAGACAAATATCGCCAAAATCACAATTGAAATTTCTTTTGAGAGCCACATTTTTAAAACCTAAAATATATAGGAAGGGAGCGCATGCTGAAGTGAATGGGTCCATGATGCGGGCTGCACACGGCCATGTGCAGCCCGCATCATGGACCCATTCACTTCAATGGGTCCAGGATCCGGGATATGACTGCTACAGAGTGCTTCCGTGGTGCTTCTGGCTGTGCCTCCGCACTGCAAAAAAGTAGCGCATGCTGAAGTGAATGGGTCCATGATGCGGGCTGCACACGGCCGTAAGCAGCCCGCATCATGAACCCATTCACTTCAATGGGTCCAGGATCCGGGATATGAGTGCTACAGAGTGCTTCCATGGTGCTTCTGGCTGTGCCTCCGCAATGCAAAAAAGTAGTGCATGCGCTGTTCAGCTTCTGTGGATGATGCGCTGTTAAGCATCTGTGGATGACGCACTGTTATGTGTCTGTGGATGACGCACTGTTAAGCAGCTGTGGGTGACCCACTGTAAAGCTTCTGTGAATGATGCACTGTAGAAGTGATGTAGCTGCACCGGAAGCCGCTCGCTGCAGTGCATTAATAGGGACAGTGAGTACAGAGGCTGGCCATATTATCAATAGGAGAAAGCTTGTTTCAGAGTTCAGACAGTAGTAAAAAAACTTCACACATAAAGCCAGTTATGTGCCCCTTCATATATCAATTACGGGTCGGCAAAATCGCATTTATCGATTATTCGCGATTCGATTATTCACGATTCGATTATTACGCACCAAACAGCCGCATAGAAGTGTCTAAAGAGCCGCTTGTGGCTTGCGAGCCGCACTTTGCCGACCACTGGGTTAGGATATCAAAGTAGGAACATAAGTTATATATACACAGGTCCTTCTAAAAAAATTAGCATATTGTGATAAAGTTTATTATTTTCTGTAATGTACTGATAAACATTAGACTTTCATATATTTTAGATTCATTACACACCAACTGAAGTAGTTCAAGCCTTTTATTGTTTTAATATTGATGATTTTGGCATGCAGCTCATGAAAACCCCAAATTCCTATCTCAAAAAATTAGCATATAATGAAAAGGTTCTCTAAACGAGCTATTAACCTAATCATCTGAATCAACTAATTAACTCTAAACACCTGCAAAAGATTCCTGAGGCTTTTAAAAACTCCCAGCCTGGTTCATTACTCAAAACCGCAATCATGGGTAAGACTGCCGACCTGACTGCTGTCCAGAAGGCCATCATTGACACCTTCAAGCAAGAGGGTAAGACACAGAAAGAAATTTCTGAACGAATAGGCTGTTCCCAGAGTGCTGTATCAAGGCACCTCAGTGGGAGGTCTGTGGGAAGGAAAAAGTGTGGCAGAAAATGCTGCACAACGAGAAGAGGTGACCGGACCCTGAGGAAGATTGTGGAGAAGGACCAATTCCAGACCTTGGGGGACCTGCGGAAGCAGTGGACTGAGTCTGGAGTAGAAACATCCAGAGCCACTGTGTACAGGCGTGTGCAGGAAATGGGCTACAGGTGCCGCATTCCCCAGGTCAAGCCACTTTTGAACCAGAAACAGCGGCAGAAGCGCCTGACCTGGGCTACAGAGAAGCAGCACTGGACTGTTGCATGTCATTCGGAAATCAAGGTGCCAGAGTCTGGAGGAAGACTGGGGAGAGGGAAATGCCAAAATGCCTGAAGTCCAGTGTCAAGTACCCACAGTCAGTGATGGTCTGGGGTGCCATGTCAGCTGCTGGTGTGGGTCCACTGTGTTTTATCAAGGGCAGGGTCAATGCAGCTAGCTATCAGGAGATTTTGGAGCACTTCATGCTTCCATCTGCTGAAGAGCTTTATGGAGATGAAGATTTCATTTTTCAGCACGACCTGGCACCTGCTCACAGTGCCAAAACCACTGGTAAATGGTTTACTGACCATGGTATTACTGTGCTCAATTGGCCTGCCAACTCTCCTGACCTGAACCCCATAGAGAATCTGTGGGATATTGGGAAGAGAAAGTTGAGAGACGCAAGACCCAACACTCTGGATGAGCTTAAGGCCGCTATCGAAGCATCCTGGGCCTCCATAACACCTCAGCAGTGCCACAGGCTGATTGCCTCCATGCCACGCCGCATTAAAGCAGTCATTTCTGCAAAAGGATTCCCAACCAAGTATTGAGTGCATAACTGAACATAATTATTTGAAGGTTGACTTTTTTTGTATTAAAAACACTTTTCTTTTATTGATCGGATGAAATATGCTAATTTTTTTAGATAGGAAATTTGGGTTTTCATGAGCTGTATGCCAAAATCATTAATATTAAAACAATAAAAGGCTTGAACTACTTCAGTTGGTGTGTAATGAATCTAAAATATATGAAAGTCTAATGTTTATCAGTACATTACAGAAAATAATGAACTTTATCACAATATGCTAATTTTTTGAGAAGGACCTGTATTACTCCTGTTCAGAGAAAACCTCATGATATCAGGATGGGCATGTCTAATCCTAGACATCAATATGGAATGCTAAATACATTCCACCCCCCTCTGACCAACTACTCATCACATGACTTCAGGTATGGGCAAATCCAATCAAGGATATAACTTAGAAGAGATAACTGTATCCTTCCGCCCCATCCTGGACTATTTTCACACAAATAACTTTGGTAAGACTATTAAGATAAATAACAGGGATCTAGGATCTTTGCTAGACCATATCTTGAAACAAGTCTTTCCTGTGGGAATCCATCATTTAGCTTGGCAAAGAATGTTTTATCAATATATATATAAGCAATTATTTAATCCTTTGCTAAATTATGAGTCTATGAGTCTAGATTCTTCTGCAGGTAGAATGAAGCCTCACAATATCCTAAGACTACAGCTCAATATGGAGATGATCAATTAATTTAATTATTTATTTATTCACCAATCTAGATGGTATAATTTCACCCACACTATCAAATTAGTCTTAATAAAATGAAATTTCATTTTCTGTGTCTCTTACCAAGTCCTAGTAGAAATCTCACTTCTGCTCCTAGGAAAGCTGGGTTGTCCATCATAGCGCATCTCACCATGGCTTTCATCTTGATAGACCCCTCTAAAGAGCTTAACTTCTCTTTCCTCTCTTTTTCCTCTCCTCTTTCTTGTCTGTGTGTCTTTTTCCCTCCTGTGTATGGTTTATGATCACAAACTTATCAGTTAGACACACCTTCCTAGTTTGGAACTTTCCAATCATTGTCGGATGGGTGTGACCATTGATAAAAATGTGACATCATAACCTTACCCAGAATGCACTTTTGCTACTCTTGGAATGTCACCTACACATACCTAGGTGGCACTGCTGTGTAAGCTATTTGTATCCTAGTATAAAGGGTTAACTTATGTAAGTTTGAATAAAACGTATGTTCCACATTTGACCTTAAAAGCTTTGATTCAAAGCTATAGGGATTAATTCTGACACTTGTATCAATTAGAGACAGACCTCTAGGCGTCTCTCTGAATGTTTCTCACACTGTTTATTTATTTTTTCATAAATAACTTCAATGGCCTTGTTTTCTCACAGAGATATCAATACCTCCTGTCATACCAAAGAGGTGAATAATTGTTACAAAACACACATCTTCAAAGACAAAGATTCTCCTAATGAGAAATACATATAATGTACTGGATACATGTTGTCTTCATAACATATAACAGTATAATATAATATATATTATATGTTCTACTGATTGTCTTATGCTAAGGACTAAGGCTCATTAAATGAATACATACATATTATATATTTTGCTTCATTAATAAATACCTAATTGTATAGGTCATTATCACCAGCTGCATAGAGCTTATCTTTATCTTCCGTCATAAATTTAAAAGTAGACAAGGAGGCCTCTTCTCAGACTGGCACATTCATGAGAAGAATAACACTGAAGAGTAGAAACCTTTGTGCGACCTTACTGTGGACTACTCAAGATATACAAAATTGTAACTATAGTCGAGCATGGCTCTTAAAGGCAATGCACATTCATCTTGACTAAAATAATTGGATATCAATGCATTTACCTTTGAAAATGCACAACAATATGGCGTTCAGAAAATTGACACACAAAAACATAATTTCTTTTTTTTAAATGCCTTATTATGTAAAACTGAAACAAACAAACAAAAAAGTAGACATATCACTGTGTCTGTAACAACCTGCTCTATATAAAATAGCACATGAACTACCCTGTGGGATGAATCTTGTAAAAAAATTAAGATGACAAAACGGTGCCAAAACAGACATTTTTTTGTTACCTTGCCTCACAAAAAAACATATTATAGAGCAATTAAAAATCATATGTACCCCAAAATAGTACCAATAAAACCATCACCTTATCCCCTAGTTTCCAAAATAGGGTCACTTTTTGGGAGTTTCTACTGTAGGGGTGCATTGGGGGGCTTTAAATGGGACATGGCATCTAAAACCAGTCCAGCAAAATCTGTCTTCCAAAAACCATGTGGAGTTCATTTCCTTCTGCGCCCTGCCGTGTGCCCGTACATCAGTTTACGACCACATGTGGGGTGTTTCTGTAAACCGCAGAATCAGGGTAATAAATATTGAGTTTTGTTTGGCTGTTAACCCTCAATGTGTTAAAGAAAAAAATGTAATAAAATGGAAAATCTGCCAAAAAAGTGAAATTTAGAAATTTCATCTCCATTTTCCTTTAATTCTTGTGGAACACCTAAAGGGTTAACAAAGTTTGTAAAATCAGTTTTGAGTAACTTGAGGGGCATAGTTTCTACAATGGGGTCATTTATGGGGGGTATCCCCTATGTAAGCCCCACAAAGTGACTTCAGACCTGAACTGGTCCTTAAAAAGTGGGTTTTGGAAATGTTCTTTAAAATTTTAAGAATGGCTTCTAAACTTCTAAGCCTTCTAACGTCCTAAAAAAATAAAATAACATTTCCAAAATTATGCCAACATAAAGTAGACATATGGGGAATGTTAAGTAATAAATATTTTATGAGGCATCACTTTCTGTTTTAGAAGCAGAGAAATTGAAATGTTGAAAATTTGGAATTTTTGGTAAATTTAGAATTTTTTCAAAAATAAATAATTTTTCATAAATAAATATATTGACTCAAATTTATGACTGTCATGAAGTACAATGTGTCACGAGAAAACAATCTCAGAATGGCTTGGATAAGTAAAAGCGTTACAAGCTATTACCACATAAAGTGACGCATGTCAGATTTGTAAATTTTGACCTGGACACTGGGGCATCAATGACCTTTGGTCATGAAAGGGTTAATGTTGTGGGTGTAACGTGAAATAATTCCTTACCAGGCCAATTTCTGAAGTTTTAGCAATAGGCCTATTGTGTTACAAAAGATTTCAAAACTTTCCTAAAATTATTGCCGCATGTTTGTACAGCGAAAAAGGTGCTACTTGTGTAATGTAACGTTTCTACAATGGCACGCAAAAGTTTGGGCATCCCCGGTCAAAATTACTATTACTGTGAAGAGTTAAAGGGGTTGTCTCAGTTTAGCAAGTGGCAGTAATCGTGTAGAGAAAGTTAATACAAGCCTCTTACTAATGTATTGATATTATCCATATTGCTTCCTTTGCATTATGCACAACTCGTTTCCATGATTACGTCCACCCTGCAATCCAGCAGCAGTGACTGTGCTTGCACACTATGAGAATAAGCCCTGGCGTATTGTCACTACCAGAGCTTTGAGACGTTCTCACAGCTCTGTGTCTCCACCCCTGTGATGATGTCACTTAGAGTTTGGAGGTGTTCTCACTGTTCTGTTTCTCCGCCCCTGTGATGAGGTCTTTACTCCCAGCTGTTCCTCCTGCCTTTGATTTCCCTGCCTTTAAATCACACCTCCTCCTATTGCAGGGCGTGGATTATATTTCTCTTTTCAGTTGTAGCTCTGCCTTGAGTATCTTCACTTGTTTAGCTATTAGCTCTCTGGACCTGTGTTCTGTTGCTGCAAGCACTCCGGATATTGCCAGCGGCCCTTGGATCCGTCTTCTCTGCGGCTGCAGCTCCATCAGCTAAGTGTGCAGACATTATTGTGTACCTGGTGATTTTCTGACTGGATCTGAGGTGGCCACGGTTCCCTCCATATTCTGAGCAGGGCATCGGTGGCCGTGCCCCTTCCACTAGTGTAGGGGTTACAGGGCTCATCAGTCTTAGGCACGCGGGCATGCCTCGTTCCACCACATTGATCCGGGCATGTGCTTTAGCAGCATAGGGAGAGTGTTGAGGGTCTGACAGGGGTCACCCTTTCTCTTCCCTAGTTTGGGTCCGGTCAGTAGATCTTTTTACTGTGTATGTTCTTGTTACCCTTAAACAGCCGTGACACGTATGCACACTCCCATGGTGCCAGCCACCAGAGAGGCCAGCACTTTTTCCTATAGCGTGCAACCACGACCACTGCTGCTGGATTGCAGAGTAATTGTAACTATAGATGAGCAAATGTCATATTTTGAAATTTGTTCATGCTTCGTTTACTGGTAAAAAGTGAATTATGTTATGGATTCCGTTACCATGGACCATAACGCAATTCTATGACTGAATGGCTTTAGAAGCATTCTGTTATTTATTCCTTCATAATAGAAGTCTATGGGCTGCAAAACTGATGCGTCCTGTTTCCGTTATGCAGGCCATAGACTTCTATTATGACGGAATGAATAACGGAATGCTTCTAAAGGCATTCCATTATACATTCCTTCATAGAATTGTGTTATGGTCCGTGGTAACGGAATCCACAACAAAATTCACCTTTTACCAGTAAACGAAGCATGAACGAATGTAAAAATATGACATTCGCTCATCTCTAATCGTAACCATGGAAATGAGAAGTGAATAATGCAATGGAAAAATGAATCTAGCCAGCAAAGGCAATATGGACAATTATAATACATTAGTAATTGCCTTGTATTAAACGGGTTGTCTGAGTTATGAAAAAAGATATATATTGCTGCCCATCAGATTTACAGTGCTATAACTAAGATAAGCAAGTTTTAGGCCAACAAAATTATATTTCCTAATTTCCCTGGTTCTCTTCTGGCCCTTTGTTTACCTGCAATAACAACAATCTCTGAGGTTTTCCTCTCTGCAAAGGGAGTGAATACAAGTCTGCCCTGAGTGATATGTCTGACTGCTAGGATGCTCAGCAGCATGTTGTATGTGTAGGACTAGAGTACCAGCTGTACAATGACACTGCTGATAAACACAGGAACTTCCCCCTACCTGTTCTTGTGCATTGCTCTGCAGAACTCCTCCAATCTGTCAGCTCCGTGTCTGCAGGATGAGGGCAGATTCTGTGTCTCTTCACTGCCTACAGCTTCTCACCAAAGCCTTCAGCCTTCTCTGCTGCTGAAGTATCCAGTGGGAGAGAGACACAGGGAAGCAGTGCAGGGGGGCGTGGTCAGCACAGTGAAGTCTGGTGTACAGACACAGATCTGTTCTCTCAGGCTCTTGCACAAAACATCATCAGAGCAGGGAGAGAAGCTGACATCACAGGTCATATGACCCTTAGTGAAATTTGAGAAAGCAGCCACTGCAGATGCAGTAAGTGCATTGTGAAGCATTTGCATTTGCCTAGTTTAACATTCTCTACAAAATAAATACCACTTGCTGAAGTGAGAAAACCCTTTTAAGCAAGTTGAAGCTGAAATGATCTCCAAAACGCATACAGTTAAATAGGACCTTTCACCTTATTTTATTAATTCAGATAAGTACCTGTACTCCGCTTCAGCCAGGGAAGAAGGAGACACCCACGGAGAAAGATTGCGTCTCCTCCCCATCGCTGCGATGCCCAGTATTTGCATACTGAGCAGGGAAAATAATGGGGGGCACAGCGCGGCGTAGGAGCGTTATTGTAACAAAACAGACAGGGTAGCAGCATCAAGTACCCCACAAGTACAGGTACTTATCTCAATTAATACAATCCGGTGAAAGGTCCTCTTTAACCCCTTCAAGACACAGCCTTATTTCACCTTAAAGGGGTTCTGCACTTTCAATTAACTGATGATCTATCCTCTGGATAGATCATCAGCTTCTGATCGGCCGGGGTCCGACACCCGGGACCCCCGCCGATCAGCTGTTTGAGAAGGCAGCGGTGCTCCAGGAGCGCCGCTGCCTTCTCACTGATAACCGCCGGGCCGCCCGCCCACTGACGTCACGACTTGTATCAACTACAGTGGGCGCGGCTAAGCTCTGTTCACTTGAATGGAGCTTAGCCGCGCCCACTGTAGTTGATACAAGTCGTGATGTCAGTGGGCGGGCGGCCCGGCGGTAAACAGTGAGAAGGCAGCGGCGCTGCTGGAGCGCCGCTGCCTTCTCAAACAGCTGATCGGCGGGGGTCCCGGGTGTCGGACCCCCACCGATCAGAAGCTGATGATCTATCCAGAGGATAGATCATCAGTTAATTGAAAGTGCAGAACCCCTTTAAGGACCAGGTCATTTTTTGCAAATCTGACCAGTGTCACTTTAAGTGCTGGTAACTTTAAAACGCTTTGACTTATCCAGGCCGTTCTGAGATTGTTTTTTCGTCACATATTGTACTTCATGACACTGGAAAAATTAAGTCCCAAAATTTATTTATTTTTTATAAAAAAATACCAAATCTACCCCAAATTTGGAAAAATTTGCAAATTTCAAAGTTTCAGTTTCTCTACTTCTGTAATACATAGTAATACCCCCAAAAATTGTGATGACTTTACATTCCCCATATGTGTACTTCATGTTTGAATTATTTTGGGAATGATATTTTATTTTTTGCGGATGTTACAAGGCTTAGAAGTTTAGAAGCAAATCTTGACATTTTTCAGAAATCCAATTTTTAGGGACCACTACAGGTCTGAAGTCACTTTGCGAGGCTTACATAATAGAAACCACCCAAAAATGACCCTATTCTATAAACTACACCCCTCAAGGTATTCAAAACTGATTTTACAAACTTTGTTAACCCTTTAGGTGTTGCACAAGAGTTATTGGCAAATGGGGAAGGGTAAGGACGGGGCTCTGGGGGGGCTGTCTGGGGGCTCTCTCCCTCTCCATCGGGGGGCTGCAAAGGTACAGCAGCCCTCCGATGGGAGAGGGAGGGAGCTCCCTGAGCTGTTAACCTTTTCCATACCGCGGTCCGTACGGACCGCGGTATGGAAAGGGTTAAACGGGTGACATCGCATCACCGATGTCAGCCGTTTATACCAGGGTGCCAGAAATGTGCTGGCACCCTGGTATAACCCACTAGACGCCAACGATGATTATAATGGAAGGCGGGTGGGGGATCGCGATCCCGCCTGCCCGCACCACACCGCCCAGGGACCGCAGGGATCAGAAACTACATTGAGCGATCGCCCATGGGGGGGGGGGGGTGCCGAAACTACCCGATCGCCGATACGGGGGGCTCACAGGACCCCCCTCGGCATTAAGCCTGAGTGCCTGGCTCTGTGTAACAGTCGGCACTCAGCGCTGTCACCATGTCTGCAGACATGGTGACAGTTAAATGCGATGAGGAGTATACTAGTCATGGAGCGCTAAGTAGCAGTGCTCCATGACTAGTATACATGTGATAGGTATAGTATATTGTCACACTCTCCTTCTCTGATCGCTTTCCTGACAGGAATGGGGACGATCAGAGAAGGAGAGGCACACAGTCCCTCCCTAACCCCCCCTTACCTGCACCGATGTGCTGCGATTGGTCCCTCTGCAGTATTGGACCAATCACAGCGATCGTGGGCGGGTCAGGGGTCAAATACAACTCCTTCCGGCTTCTCTGGTTGCCTAGCAACCCCAGCACGCCGGCTTCACTGAATCTTCAGCGCTTCGGTCCCTGCGCTGACAGTGAAAGCCGATCACGTACATGCACGTGGGGATGCGGTGAGGCACCACATCCCCCCACGTACATGTACGTGATGTTGCGTGAAGGGGTTAAAGATGACACATTCCTTCTGTATTTGAAGCAAAACATTTTATAATTTTTTTTGATCTTTTACATTTTTAAAATAACAAAAAAGAAAAGGTTTGAACACCCTGTATGGTTACATAAAGTAGACCTATGTGGAATGTTAAATAATATCTATGTTATGAGGTATAACTTTTTGTTTTAAAAGTAAACAAATAGAAATGTAGAAAATTGCAATTTTTTTTAAAAAAAATGGTAAATTAGCGATTTTTTTCATAAATAAAGGTGAAATATATTGATTCAAATTCACCATTGTCATGAAGTACCATGTGTCACGAGAAAACAGTCTCAAACAGTCTCAGAATGGCTTGAATAAATAAGTGTTCCAAAGTTATTACCACATAAAGTGACATATGTCAGATTTGCAAAAATGGCCTGGGCAGGAGGGTGAAAAATGGCCAGGGGTAGAAGGGCTTAAAATGTTGAAAATAATGTTTAATATTATTTTTTAAATAATGCAATGAAGATACAAGTGGGGAAGGGGGGGGGGGGAGTGGTGGAGGGGGCTCACCGGAATACAGCTCACCCTGCTACACCACCTAGCTGTTACAATAATATGATAACTAATTGGCCTGCTCTATAATGTAATGATTTTAATCGTAATATCATACAAAAAAAAGGTCACAATAAATCCCTATTTCATAAAACACAATATACAAAAAAAATAAAAATAATACCATGATAGTACCAACTTTATGTATATTAACCTTTGTCATAGCACTGAATATAGTCATGGTTTCACTAGTTACTAACAGCAGTCTCAAAGCAAGGTATCTTATTGATATTAATACATTTGATATGGCGTTCCCAGTTGATTTTGTCTGTACTGTTCTGTGATTTTATTGTGGCCCTCTTTCCAGAGCCACAATGTTAATAAGTTCTGCCATTACGACTTTGTAGGCGATTCCTATACCAATCACGCGGTTAGTTAGCTCAAGCTACTATAGCTGTTATTTAGAAGTTCACTTTCGACAGTAATGCAGACAGTTCTCCACAATAGTCTGGTAAGTAATGATGTTTTCCGCTTACCACATCTCCAGTAGTGTTGTGGATTTGGATGACATAAAATACATACCAGGGGCATAACTACCATAGTGGCAGACCATGCGACTGCTATGGGGCCCAGGGCAAGAGGGGCCCAGTTGGCATCATCTCCTCTTTTACTGGGGTTGAAAACTTGGTCAGGACTCTACCCTCTAAAGCAGGGTTTCTCAACTCTGGTCCTCGGAACCCACCTACCAGTCATGTTTTCAGAATTTCCTTAGTGTTGAGCAGATTATACAATTAGGTACACAGGTATTCATTTTGTGGTATATTCTGAAATCCTGACCGGTAGATGGGTCCCAAGGACCGGAGTTGAGAAACCATGCTCTAAAGGAACAACTTTTAGCAAGTGAGGCAGTGGATAAAATGGCCAAGGGTCATTGAAAGGAGTTTAGGTGGAAACCCTTCTGTCCACTGTGGGATGGGGGGGGGGGGGGGGGCTGTTTTGATCCTTGCTATGGGACCCTTACTTCTCTATGTATGCCACTGAACATACGTGGCTGTATTAGTATGGATTGCTGTGCTGGTCGGACTACTTGCATTCATGCCTAATATGCGCATTGGCGCCGGCACCTAATGTTCAGCGCATGCGAATTGTGTATGCTCGGGAAGCTGATTGCGCTCCATAGCTGCTGGATTACTCCAAGTTGTGCAAACACTAACACCTGAATCAAATTGGTGTCAATGTCAAAACTCTGGACCGAACTATAATATGTTCATTGCTATTTGAACATTGCTCAGACATTGCGATTAACATCCACAAATGCTGTTTAGTAGTTCTATGGTTAATACACATATATATTCCACAAATGTGTCTCTATAATTCTATAGTTAATACAAATATATATGTTACCTATACAGGGAGTGCAGAATTATTAGGCAAGTTGTATTTTTGAGGATTAATTTTATTTTTGAACAGCAACCATGTTCTCAATGAACCCAAAAAACTCATTAATATCAAAGCTGAATATTTTTGGAAGTAGTTTTTAGTTTGTTTTTAGTTTTAGCTATTTTAGGGGGATATCTGTGTGTGCAGGTGACTATTACTGTGCATAATTATTAGGCAACTTAACAAAAAACAAATATATACCCATTTCAATTATTTATTTTTACCAATGAAACCAATATAACATCTCAACATTCACAAATATACATTTCTGACATTCAAAAAAAAACAAAAAACAAATCAGTGACCAATATAGCCACCTTTCTTTGCAAGGACACTCAAAAGCCTGCCATCCATGGATTCTGTCATTGTTTTGATCTGTTCACCATCAACATTGCGTGCAGCAGCAACCACAGCCTCCCAGACACTGTTCAGAGAGGTGTACTGTTTTCCCTCCTTGTAAATCTCACATTTGATGATGGACCACAGGTTCTCAATGGGGTTCAGATCAGGTGAACAAGGAAGCCATGTCATTAGATTTTCTTCTTTTATACCCTTTCTTGCCAGCCACGCTGTGGAGTACTTGGACGCGTGTGATGAAGCATTGTCCTGCATGAAAATCATGTTTTTCTTGAAGGATGCAGACTTCTTCCTGTACCACTGCTTGAAGAAGGTGTCTTCCAGTAACTGGCAGTAGGACTGGGAGTTGAGCTTGACTCCATCCTCAACCCGAAAAGGCCACACAAGCTCATCTTTGATGATACCAGCCCAAACCAGTACTCCACCTCCACCTTGCTGGCGTCTGAGTCGGACTGGAGCTCTCTGCCCTTTACCAATCCAGCCACGGACCGATCCATCTGGCCCATCAAGACTCACTCTCATTTCATCAGTCCATAAAACCTTAGAAAAATCAGTCCTGAGATATTTCTTGGCCCAGTCTTGACTTTTCAGCTTGTGTGTCTTGTTCAGTGGTGGTCGTCTTTCAGCCTTTCTTACCTTGGCCATGTCTCTAAGTATTGCACACCTTGTGCTTTTGGGCACTCCAGTGATGTTGCAGCTCTGAAATATGGCCAAACTGGTGGCAAGTGGCATCTTGGCAGCTGCACGTTTGACTTTTCTCAGTTCATGGGCAGTTATTTTGCACCTTGGTTTTTCCACACGCTTCTTGCGACCCTGTTGACTATTTCGAATGAAACGCTTGATTGTTCGATGATCACGCTTCAGAAGCTTTGCAATTTTAAGAGTGCTGCATCCCTCTGCAAGATATCTCACTATTTTTGACTTTTCTGAGCCTGTCAAGTCCTTCTTTTGACACATTTTGCCAAAGGAAAGGAAGTTGCCTAATAATTATGCACACCTGATATAGGGTGTTGATGTCATTAGACCACACCCCTTCTCATTACAGAGATGCACATCACCTAATATACTTAATTGGTAGTAGGCTTTCGAGCCTATACAGCTTGGAGTAAGACAACATGCATAAAGAGGATGATGTGGTCAAAATACTAATTTGCCTAATAATTCTGCACTCCCTGTATATGCTCTCTAATGCTTTATTTATACATAATATATTAGTTGGTTGAA
Organism: Bufo gargarizans; assembly: GCF_014858855.1. Taxonomy (NCBI): domain Eukaryota; kingdom Metazoa; phylum Chordata; class Amphibia; order Anura; family Bufonidae; genus Bufo; species Bufo gargarizans. Next base: position 386,710,283 of record NC_058082.1, on the reverse strand, counting down.
AATAAACCATATCTTATTTAGATCTATTGGCTCAAACATGTTCAGTATATGTGTTCATTATAATCTGCAGCAATGTACTATATTAGTCACTATTGTGTTTTGTAGTAATACATGTTTCTTTTCGATCCTGCGTTCTTTTTCAATATTTCCCATTCACACTTGGCTATTTTTGCAGGAGTTCTGTTAATCCTTCTTTTCTTACCCAGTTATCTGTTTCCATATACAGGTACTTCTAAAAAAATTAGCATATTGTGATAAAGTTCATTATTTTCTGTAATGTACTGATAAACATTAGACTTTCATATATTTTAGATTCATTACACACAACTGAAGTAGTTCAAGCCTTTCATTGTTTTAATATTGATAATTTTGGCATACAGCTCATGAAAACCCCAAATTCCTATCTAAAAAAATTAGCATATCATGAAAAGGTTCTCTAAATGAGCTATTAACCGAATCATCTGAATCAACTAATTAACTCTAAACACCTGCAAAAGATTCCTGAGGGTTTTAAAAAACCCCAGCCTGGTTCATTACTCAAAACCGCAATCATGGGTAAGACTGCCGACCTGACTGCTGTCCAGAAGGCCATCGTTGACACCCTCAAGCAAAAGGGTAAGACACAGAAATAAATTTCTGAACGAATAGGCTGTTCCCAGAGTGCTGTATCAAGGCACCTCAGTGGGAAGTCTGTGGGAAGGAAAAAGTGTGGCAGAAAACGCTGCACAACGAGAAGAGGTGACCGGACCCTGAGGAAGATTGTGGAGAAGGACCGATTGCAGACCTTGGGGGACCTGCAGAAGCAGTGGACTGAGTCTGGAGTAGAAACATCCAGAGCCACCGTGTACAGGCGTGTGCAGGAAATGGGCTACAGGTGCCGCATTCCCCAGGTCAAGCCACTTTTGAACCAGAAACAGCAGCAGAAGCGCCTGACCTGGGCTACAGAGAACTGGACTTTTTTTGGATGAAAGCAAATTTTGCATGTCATTCGGAAATCAAGGTGCCAGAGTCTGGAGGAAGACTGAGGAGAGGGAAATGCCAAAATGCCTGAAGTCCAGTGTCAAGTCCCCACAGTCAGTGATGGTCTGGGGTGCCATGTCAGCTGCTGGTGTTGGTCCACTGTGTTTTATCAAGGGCAGGGTTGGGGGGGGGGGGGGGCGGAGCTAGCGCCTGAACTGAATGGAAGCATCCGGTTAGAGCTCCTGCTTTCAACCTGCTGAGGGAACGGCTATCTTCAACACTGAGAGCTCAAAATGGTCAAATATGGTGGCCAGAAGCAGTGTGACCAAGCTGCACAAGCTAAATCTTCGCCAGCGGTCTCAGACATGACGAAATATCTAAAGAAGCAGCAGGCAGCCGGCCCGGCCAAAGAATCCAAGATGGCCGCGGCTCCCGGCGGCGCTCCACGAGGCCGCACTACAAGCTTCTCTGAAGGGGAGGAAGACGCGGAGGAAGAGGGTGAGTCCCGCAACCTCCCGGTGTCACGTAGCTTTATTAAGCAGGCTTTAGAGGAGGCAATGCACCCTGTAATCTCGAAACTACAGGAGGTGGCTCAGGACATTCAACAGATAGGCCACAGAGTGGATGCGCTAGAAACTGCGCACGCAGCGACGCTTGAACACAGCGCTGCAGTCACTAAATCGCTATCTGCCTGTCAGTTTCACTTTAACCAGTTATATTCCTCCCTGGAAGACCAGGAGAATAGAGGAAGGCGTAATAACCTCCGGTTTAGAGGGATCCCTGAGACTATCTCCACCTCAGACATTCCGAACGCCATTACAAAAATAGTCACTTCCTTGCTGGGAGAATTTGATCCAGCCATGCTGATAATAGAACGGGCACACAGAGCTTTGCGCCCCCGTCCTAAGGACACTGATCCCCCCAGGGACGTGATATGCCGTTTCCTGAACTACCAGGATAAGGAAGCAATTTTGAAGGCTGCCAGAATTGCACCATCGATTCTCCTGGAGGAGTCGCAGATACAGATATATCAGGACTTATCACCATCTACCCTGCAAAAAAGGCGATTTTTGAGGCCCCTTACATCATTGCTTAAAGAAAAGAAGATCCTCTACAGATGGTCCTTTCCGTTTGGGCTGTCCTTCCTAGCTGATGGAAAAAGGATCATGATATCATCCTTCTCGGACTTATCGGAAGCTTATATAGCTTTAGACTCTCCTCCTTTGAACATTCCAGACTGGGACAAAGTTCAAGATATTTCAGCTCTACCAGCTTTGCCTGTTCCCCAGCCTTGGGAGACCACTACAACACTGAAGAAGATGAGGTCCAAGAAGTTCAGAGATGTCTCAACGCCAAAAAAGACCCACTTCTCACAGGATGGCTCCTGAATTCTTGGTGTCATTTGTCTTTGATTTTTCTTCCTTTGTTCTCCTACTGTCCTGTCAGTCCCTCTCTATTTGTAATCCGCTATACTGTTATTTTAACCCAGCTTTAATGTCACCTTCCTTTTATAGATCTGATCTATGCTTTTGTCTCTTATGATTTTATGATTTATATTTTAGGCCGGTTCCCTCCCTGATGCAGGTTACTTGTGAACTTGTTTCACTCTCCCCCTACCCCATTTGATAGTTGCTGTCCATGCGACTTCACATGTTGTTGTTATACCACTTAGTGTGGTCTCAAGTTTTTGTTTCTATGTTAATATGGTGTAAGTCAGGGTCCATAGATTCTATTTTGCTCATTATGCATCGCTATGCTTCATATGTTATTATGGTCAAGAAATGTCTGAACTAGTAATTGTCTCTTACAATGTGAAAGGGTTAAGGTCCCCCTCTAAACGAAGTCAAATCTTCTCTCTCCTCTGGAAGGAAAAAAGTGCAGTGATTTTCCTACAAGAAACTCATTTTAAGCAGGATAACTTTCCAAACCTATCATTCACTAAATACCCTACTTGGTATCATTGTGGCGCGGATGGGGCGGCATCTAGAGGGGTCAGCATTGGTTTCAGGCGTAACACCCCATTCACCTATCAGAGTCATGTTCAAGATCCAGAGGGCCGTTACATTATATTAAAAGGAAAAATCGGTCAAACCTTGTACACTTTTGTTAATGCCTACGCCCCTAATGCTGACCAAACTAGATGGATTGCCAGCCTTCTATCTTTAGTTGAGAAACATAGGGAAGGTATATTAATATTAGCGGGAGATTTGAATATGCCTCTTAACCCCCTTTTAGATACGTCTTCAAGAAAATCAGCTCTCCCCTCTAAGGCAATCAAAGCTACTCTGGCTAGAATGTTCAAACTTGGTTTGGTTGATGTCTGGAGATGTCTTAATCCTAATGATATTGATTACTCTTTTTTCTCTGCAGCCAACAACTCATATAGCAGAATTGATTATGTATTAATCTCCAAAGAACACTTGCAACTTTGCTCTTCGGCGAAAATAGGGTCCATGACGCTATCAGATCATTCACCAGTCTTCTGTTCCATCCGCCCTTCACAAGGTATGGGTAAGAAATCTGGTTGGAGGTTCAACGAGTCCATCTTGGAAAATGCCAAACATAAGAATAAAATACTTTCCCTCCTAAAGGAATACTTCCAAATTAATCATACTTCTGATACTTCCCCAAATACCCTATGGGATGCCCATAAAGCCTATATAAGGGGACAATTGATAAGCCTATGCTCCTATTTGAAGAAAGAGGCCGACAAAAAAATAGACTCCCTTCTTACCAGGATTAACAACTTGGAGAAGACCCATAAAATTTCTTTATTGCAACTTCACTTATCTGAACTTATTTTACTCAAAACAGAGCTTAAAAATTTACTAAATGAGCGCTCTGCGAAGTATTTTTTAAGCTCTCAGCAAAAATTTTTTGCTCATGGCGATAAAGCAACAAAGTTTCAGATGCAGCGGATTAAACGTAGAAAACTGAATAGCTTCATACATAAAATTACCTCTCCATCAGGTTCAATGTTGGTCAAAACTGAAGAAATAGCAGAACAGTTTAAGTTGTATTATGAGTCCCTGTATAACTTCCCCCCCCCCCCCCCCCCGTCTGCCTGATCCTGGACTGGACAAGGAACAAAATATTTCTTCCTTCCTTAGCTCACTTCATCTCCCTGTCCTTACAAATAGCCAGCATGACCAGCTGGCTGCTCCGTTTACGATAGCGGACATTCAAGAAGCACTTAATTCATCCCCGACCGGGAAATGCCCCGGACCGGATGGTTTACCTCTGTCCTATTATAAAGCTTACTCCGAAGTCCTGTTTCCCCACTTACTTCCAATATGCAATAATGCTCTGCTTAACTCCCCTATGTCGTCCGATATGTCTAGAGCTACGATAACAATTATTCCCAAACCAGGTAAGGATCATTCCATCTGCTCAAATTACCGTCCTATATCCTTGCTTAACACTGACCTTAAACTATTGGCCAAAATGTTGGCTACTAGGCTGCAAAAACTACTCCCCTCCCTGATCCATCCAGACCAGGTCGGATTTGTTAAGGGAAGAGAGGGTAAGGACAATGTTATGAAAGTTCTAAATGCATTGTACTTCTCCTCTTTTAAAAAAATACCCATAGTTCTCTTAGGTACCGATGCCGAGAAGGCGTTTGACAGAATAGACTGGCTATATATTAGTCTTACACTGGCCAAATTTAATATCCCTGTTCAATTCTCAAATGCAATCTGGGCTATGTATCACTCCTCCTCGGCATCGGTACTAGTTAATGATACCCTGTCTCCCTGCTTCAGTATAAGGAATGGCACAAGACAGGGCTGTCCTCTGTCCCCGCTTATTTTCGTATTGGTTATGGAGACGCTTTTGCAATCCCTGAGACAGCAGGCAGAGATTATAGGACTTAAAGTGGGAAGTCAGGAAATCAAATTGGCTGCATTTGCCGATGATCTCTTGATCTGCACAACCAATCCGAAAAAATCTCTTCCTGCTATCTTATCATTGTTGGATTTATTTGGGTCACTTTCTAATTTCAAGGTAAACCCTGCTAAATCTGAACTCATTCATAGTGGGTTCCCTCCCTCAACAATTAGAATTCTTAAGCTCCAGTCTCCCTTTAACTGGTCTACACAAAGGTTGACGTACCTAGGAGTGAACATATCCCCTAATACTAAGGACTTATACAAACTAAACTTTATCCCTCTTTTAAAGTCGGTTATTGACCAGATGGACTCGTTGGACCTCCCTTTTCTGTCTTGGTTTGGCAGAAAAAATATGGTATCGGCATTGATTCTACCCAAATTGACATATGTCATGCAGGTTCTGCCTATCAAGATACCGAAATCCTTCTTTAATAGATTTAACAAGGCAGTGCGTCATTTTATTTGGAAGGGGCGCAGACCGAGAATTGCATTGGACACTCTCACCAAACCAAAGGAGCTGGGTGGGATTAATCTCCCAGATCCTGAAATATACATGAAAGCCATACATCTAGCCAGAGTAGTAGATTGGATTAGGGCTCCCCCCCATAAATTTTGGGTTCAGATGGAAAATAGCTTTCTCCCCTCCACTCCCAGAGCTGTTCTGCTTGCTGGGAAAGCCTTTCCCCCATCTTCTCAAATCCAAAACCCTATGATAAGATGCTCACTGGCAGTTTGGGAATGGTTCTCCTCTAGTGGTAGAATGCTTTCCACTCCTTCCCCGCTTCTGACTTTGGGAGATGTCATTTATTTAGCACCCTTTGATTTGAAAGAGACTTGTAGCCCTGTGGTTAGGCAGTCTAACTTACTCGTATCAGATATTCTAAAAGAGCACGATACCTTCCCCCCCCCCTTCCTCTCCTTTTTACCAACTTGAAAGAATCTATGTCTCTTTCATTTGTACACAAATATATACTAACTGAAATGGCTTCTGCGGAGAGCCTTCCTAAGGTGACACCTTTGTTCCCATGGTTTGAAGGGCTAATTGGATCTAAACAAGCGCCTAATAGATTAATTTCATTCATATACAAAAGGATCAAATCACCGGTGACTGACATTACACCAGCTATAGTGAGAGTTTGGGAAAAAGATCTCAATCGATCTCTAACCCCCATTGAAATCAAGACTATGTTTTCTGTTCCACATAAAATTTCAAGGTGCGTGCGTGTTCAGGAAAATGGGTACAAGATTATGATGCGGTGGTATAAAACTCCAGAGAATATTGCAAAATACTTTTCTGGTGTTTCCGACTCCTGTTGGAGATGCAAAACCTCTAAGGGCACTTTCTATCACATATGGTGGGAATGCCCAACTATTCAATCATGGTGGCATTCCATAATAACTAAATGTAATAAGATTTGTGGCACCTCTTTGGTGTGTTCTCCTGAACTGACTGTCCTTGGCCTGGGGCTGGAAGGGATACACAAGAAGGTTAGGTCCTTATTGCTTATATTATTAGCTGCATCTAGAATTTTAGTTGCTGCCGCCTGGCTTTCTACAGAGGCCCCAGATGAGGCTAAATGGACACAAAAGGTGGACCAACTGTATAGATTAGAGGAACTTTCTCATTGGGAAACCCGTACTAGAAGCGCCTTCCTGGACATGTGGGTTCCTTGGAAGACGTTTAGGGGCCTTCCTTGACTTTTCCTTAACTTTTACTAGCTTATTTTTTATTTATTTTTTCTAGCTTTCTTTTCTCATTATAACCATTTTACCCTTTCTCTACTGTGTAGGGCAAATAATTGACCTAGTGCCATACCCTGTTGCTGCATCTAATGAGCTATAATGTATATTTATGTCTCACCTGATTTATACCATTTGTTTGGTTGATGTTTTCTCCACTTCCCCTTCCCTATTTATGTTAATTTATGGCACTGCTTACTGATTTGCTGTGTTATGATGTGCTGGTATGATTTAATACCATATATTTATACTTTTGTACTTTTATACTGGCGCTACTTCTCCGCCAATGTCATGTATCTTTTGTTATTATTTGAAAAACAATAAAAATTGTTAATAAAAAATAAAAAAAAGGGCAGGGTCAATGCAGCTAGCTATCAGGAGATTTTGGAGCACTTCATGCTTCCATCTGCTGAAATGCTTTATGGAGATGAAGATTTCATTTTTCAGCACGACCTGGCATCTGCTCACAGTGCCAAAACCACTGGTAAATGGTTTACTGACCATGGTATTACTGTGCTCAATTGGCCTGCCAACTCTCCTGACCTGAACCCCATAGAGAATCTGTGGGATATTGGGAAGAGAAAGTTGAGAGACGCAAGACCCAACACTCTGGATGAGCTTAAGGCCGCTATCGAAGCATCCTGGGCCTCCATAACACCTCAGCAGTGCCACAGGCTGATTGCCTCCATGCCACGCTGCATTGAAACAGTCATTTCTGCAAAAGGATTCCCGACCAAGTATTGAGTGCATAACTGAACATAATTATTTGAAGGTTGACTTTTTTTGTATTAAAAACACTTTTCTTTTATTGGTCGGATGAAATATGCTAATTTTTTTAGATAGGAATTTGGGGTTTTCATGAGCTGCATGCCAAAATCATCAATATTAAAACAATAAAAGGCTTGAACTACTTCAGTTGTGTGTAATGAATCTAAAATATATGAAAGTCTAATGTTTATCAGTACATTACAGAAAATAATGAACTTTATCACAATATGCTAATTTTTTTTGAAGGACCTGTATTCCAGATAAAAGATAACTTGGTAGGAAAAGAAGGATTAAAGCCTCATGCACACAAGCTTGTCCGGATAAGGTCAGGATGCTTCCCGGTGCATTGCGGCAAACCCGTACGGCACGAGTAGGTACGCAATTGCAGTCTGTTTTGACTGCGATTGCATTCCGTTTTTATCGAGCGGGTGCAATGTGTACGCGCGTGATAAAAAAACGACTGTGGTACCCAGAATTATAAACTATTTTAGTATGCATTCTGGAGGGGTTAAAATAAATAAATAAATTAACTCACCTTAATCCACTTGTTCGCGCAGCCGGCATCTCTTCTGTCTTCTTTCTTCAGGACCTAGGTAAAGGACCTGTGGTGATGTCACTGCGCTCATCACATTGTCAGTCACATGATCCATCACCATGCGTGAACAAATGGATTAAGGTGAGTTAAATTATTTTATTATTTTTTTTAACCCCTCCAGCCCTATTTTACTATGCACTCTGTATTCAGAATGCTATTATTTTTCCCTTATAAACATGTTATAAGGGAAAATAATACTGATCGGGTCCCCATCCCGATCCTCACCTAGCAACCGTGCATGAAAATCGCACCGCATCCGCACTTGCTTGCGGATGCTTGCGATTTTCATGCAACTTTATTCATTTCTATGGGGCCTGCGTTACGTGAAAAGGAGCATGCTGCGATTTTCACGCAATGCACAAGTGATGCGTGAAAATCACCGCTCATGTGCACAGCCCCATAGAAATGAATGGGTCCGGATTCAGTGCGGGTGAGCATTGCATTCACACTTTTTGCAATGAAGCCCCTTTCACACGGGTGAAATTTTCGCATTGTTCACCTCACGCATTGCACCCGCGTGGAAATTTCGCCCGTGTGAAAGGGGCATTAGAGAACTCCTGCAAAAAGTGTGAATGGGAAATCTTAACATAGAACGCAGGATCGAAATGACACATGTATTACTACAAATTTGTGGACTAACACATAATAGTGGATAATATAGTAGCTTCCTGTAGATGATAATGAACGCATATACTGACCATGTTTGAGCCAATAGATCTAATTAAGATATGGTTTATTTTCAACCAACTAATATATATATATACTAAATAACAGCTATAGTAGCTTGCGCTAACTAACCGCGTGATTGGTATAGGAATAGTCTACAAAGTCGTAATCTCAGAACTTATTAACATCGTGACTCTGGAAAGAGGGCCACAATAAAATCACAAAACAGTATAGACAAAATCAACTGGGAACGCCATATCAAATGTATTAATATCCAGGGCCGTCTTTAACAAGGGGCAAAAGGGCAGCTGCCCTGGGCCCAGTTGCTCCTTGGGGCCCCAGGGCAGCTGCCTCTTGAGCCCTGCTGGCTACTGCCCCGGGTGTCAGGCTGTCAGCTACACAGGGGGGTGCTGCCATGCCTGCCTGCCGATACTCCAGGCAGCAAGCTGTGAGAGGAGAGCTGTTATTCTCTCAGGACAAAGGACCTTGGATGACATCCTCACCATGTGACCAGTAACCTAGCAATTTTACTGGTCACATGGCTATGAGGCCATCAAAGGTCCTTTCTTTCTACCAGGTGTGTTGCTGCAGGAGAGGTTTGCCTTAACCGTGCGGCTTTTTTTTGTAAAGATTGCATCAGGAAGAGGTGACAGGGGCTGTTATACTAATATACTGTAAGCTACTGTATACTGTGGGGTGCTGTATACTGTGGGGTACTGTATACTGTGGGAGTCTGTATACTGTGGGGTGCTGTATACTGCTCTACTGTATACTACGTTATAAATATCTCGGTCAAATGCCAACTTTGTATAACAAAATGGGAAAAGGTGTCTTTTGCCGAGATATTTCTCTCACTCAGCATGGGTATATGTAAAAAGACACCCCAAAACACATTGCCCTACTTCTTCTGAGTACGGCGATACCACATGTGTGACACTTTTTTGCAGCCTAGGTGGGCAAAGGGGCCCAAATTCCAAAGAGCACCTTTAGGATTTCACAGGGCATTTTTTACACATTTTGATTTCTAACTACTTCTCACATGTTTGGGCCTCTAAAATGCCAAGGCAGTATAACTAACCCACAAGTGACCCCATTTTGGAAAGAAGAAACCCTAAGGTATTTCGTGATGGGCATAGTGAGTTCATGGAAGTTTTTATTTTTTTGTCACAATTTAGTGGAATATGAGACTTTGTAAGAAAAAAAAAGAAAAAAACATAATTTCCCGCTAACTTGTGACAAAAAAGAAAAAATTCTAGGAGCTCGCCATGCACCCTCACGGAATACCTTGGGGTGTCTTCTTTCCAAAATGGGGTCACTTGTGTGGTAGTTATACTGCCCTGGCATTTTAGGGATCCTAATGCGTGAGAAGTAGTTTGAAATCAAAATGTGTAAAAAATGCCCTGTGAAATCCGAAAGGTGCTCTTTGGAATGTGGGCCCCTTTGCCCACCTAGGCTGCAAAAAAGTGTCACACATGTGGTATCGCCGTACTCAGAAGAAGTAGGGAAATGTGTTTTGGGGTGTCTTTTTACATATACCCATGCTGGGTGAGAGAAATATCTCGGCAAAAGACAACTTTTCCCATTTTTTTAATACAAAGTTGGCATTTGACCAAGATATTTATCTCACCCAGCATGGGTATATGTAAAATGACACCCCAAAACACATTGCCCAACTTCTCCTGAGTATGGCGATACCAGATGTGTAACACTTTTTTGCAGCCTAGATGCACAAAGGGGCCCAAATTCCTTTTAGGAGGGCATTTTTAGACATTTGGATCCCAGACTTCTTCTCACGCTTTAGGGCCCCTAAAATGCCAGGGCAGTATAAATGCCACACATATGAACCCATTTTGGAAAGAAGACACCCCAAGGTATTTAATGAGAGGCATGGCGAGTTCATAGAATTTTTTTTAGAAGTCTCCCTTTCCGCTAACTTGGGACAAACATTTCAATCTTACATGGACTCAATATGCCCCTCAGCTTGGGGTGTCTTTTTTCCAAAATGTGGTCATTTGTGGGGTGTTTGTACTGCCCTGGCATTTGAGGGTCTCCGCAATCATTACATGTCTGGCCAGCATTAGGAGTTTCTGCTATTCTCCTTATATTGAGCATACGGGTAATGAGATTTTTTTTTTCCGTTCAGCCTCTGGGCTGAAAGAAAAAATGAACGACACAGATTTCTTCATTCGCATCGATCAATGTGGATGAAATAATCTCTGCCAAAAAAATTAAGGGGGGGGGGGGGGAAGGCGTCTGCCAGGACATAGGAGCCCCGCCCAACATCCATACCGACTTAGCTCGTATGCCCTGGCAAACCCGATTTCTCCATTCACATCAATCGATGTGGATGAATAAATCATTGCCGGGATTTTTTATTATTTTTTTATATACAAAGTGTTTGCCAAAGCATATGAACACCGCCGCCCCCTCAGCTCATACGCCTCGGCAAACGTATCTTTTACTGCAGAGGAGAAATCTTGTCTTGCAGCGCCGCATACACCGACTTTTGTGTAATCTGACAGCAGCGCAATGCTTCTGTCAGAATGCACATCAGTGCTGCAGCTAGTCGATCGGTTGGTCCACCTGAAAGGAAAAAAAGAAAAAAAAGAAAAAAACAGGCCGCAACGCAATAAATTTATTAACTTTATAATAACATTTGAACGGAACATATAAACTTTATTTAACTTTTTTAACAGAACGTTAACTTTTTTGCTTACCAGTGATTTTTTGATTTTTTACCTTTATAGGACAAACCTCTCCTTCCCCATGGGACAATGCACAAAACGCAAATCGCCCAGAGATGTGGCGAAGTTCATTATGCACTTTGTCCCAGGTGAAAGGAGAGGTTTGCAGCAGCTCTGTGTGAGTGGGCGCTAATAGCCCTGTGTGAGCCTGTCCTGTGAGATGTAATCCCTATGCTAAGTGTACCTGTGTGTGGTACTTCCGGAAACACTCCCCTAAGCATAGGGCAGGATGGTCAGGGCAGTCAAAACAGAAATAGCAGGTGTCACGCCTTATTCCACTCCTGCTACAGACACAACATCTTTTTCGGGGTGACGGTTGGGTTGAGGTACCAGCAACGACATTGGGGAAATGTCGCTCGTGTAGACTACACTGGTGGTTGGGGCCACAGAACCTCCTGGATACAGGAGGTTCTCAATGATCTCTTCCTGAAATTTGAGGAAGAATCCTGTTCTCCCAGCCTTACTGTTGAGAACAAAACTATTATATACAGCCAATTGAATCAAATATGCAGACACCTTTTTATGCCAGCGTCTGGTGCGTCGGGAAACTAAATAAGGAGCCAACATCTGGTCATTGAAGTCCACAATTATAGTCGTGGACACAGACGGGCTTTTCAATGACACTGGTTTCTCATTCTATTTGTATTGTCGTGTCTGCGTGAATGGAGGAGAACATGTAAACGTCACGCTTGTCTCTCCATTTCACCGCAAGCAGTTCTTCGTTACACAAGGCAGCCCTCTCCCCCCTTGCAAGATGGGTGGTAACGAGCCGCTGGGGGAAGCCCCGGCGACTAGGTCGCGCGGTGCCACAGCAGCCAATCTGTTCTAGGAACAAATGCCTGAAGAGGGGCACACTTGTGTAGAAATTGTCCACATAAAGATGGTACCCCTTGCCAAATAAGGGTAACACCAAGTCCCAGACTGTCTTCCCACTGCTCCCCAGGTAGTCAGGGCAACCGACCGGCTCCAGGGTCTGATCTTTACCCTCATAGATCCGAAATTTATGGGTATAGCCTGTGGCCCTTTCACAGAGCTTATACAATTTGACCCCATACTGGGCGCGCTTGCTTGGGATGTATTGTTTGAAGCCAAGGCGCCCAGTAAAATGTATAAGGGACTCGTCTACGCAGATGTTTTGCTCAGAGGTATACAAATCTGCAAATTTGTTGTTGAAGTTGCCTATGATGGGCCGAATTTGGTGGAGCCGGTCAAAAGCTGGGTGGCCTCTGGGACGAGAGGTGCTATTGTCGCTAAAGTGCAGGAAACGCAGCATGGCCTCAAATCGTGCCCTGGACATGGCAGCAGAGAACATGGGTATGTGATGAATTGGGTTTGATGATCAATATGACCGCAATTCATGCTTTTCGGTTAGACCCATGTTGAGGAGAAGGCCCAGAAATTTTTTTAATTCGGAAACTTGCACGGGTTTCCACTGGAAAGGCTTGGCATAATAGCTTCCCGTTTGGCGGCTATAAATTGAGTGGCATACCGATTTGTTTCTGTGTCCAAGAGCTCTGCAGTCAAGAACAGCTCAAAAAATCCCAGTGCCGAACCGATCTAAGCTGTCTCAACCCGAACTCCAGACTGGGCGGTGAAAGGGGGAACTAATGGTGCGGCTGAAGTTGGGGACTGCCAATCAGGGTTTGCCAGCACCTCAGGGATTCTAGGGGCTCTACGGGCCTGTCTGTGCGGTGGCTGCGACGGGGTAACTACTGCACGTGCCACCGTACCAGCTTCAACTGCCCTTCTGGTGCTCGCAACTTCACCATGTTGTACGGCAGTGCTGGTACTAGGTCCAGGGTGGGCTGCACTGCTGGCGGTGGTATCTGGTGGTATCAGGGACCTCAACCTCCTCGTCCGAACTTTGGGTCAGACTGCCACTGCTTTCTACAGGCTCATATTCTGACCCGCTGGATTCGTCAGATGAGGGTTCCCATTCCTCATCCGACTGGGTCAGAAGCCTGTAGGCTTCTTTAGAAGAATACCCCTTATTTGACATTTAGACTACTAAATTTAGGGGGTATTCCCTTAGACTACCCAAGAAAAAAAGCAAGCCTGTCTTACAAATGGGAGGCTAGCGAAGTACCGGAAGCCGCTGCGATTGATAAAAAATATCGAAACTGATTTTTTTTATCGCCGCAGCGCTTGTGAAGTGATTGTGCAGTTCTCAAAAAAATTAAAAAAAATTGTCACTGCGGCGGGGCGGGCATGGGTGACCGCACGTGTGAGCGACCAACCGGGCCTGATCGGGCAAACACTGCGTTTTAGGTGGAGGGCGAACTAAGGTGACACTAATACTATAATAGATCTGACTGTGATCAGTTTTGATCACTTACAGATACTATAAAAGTACAAATGCTGATTAGCGATATACGCTAATCAGCGAATCAGTGACTGCGGTGCATTTGCTGGGGGCTAAACGATCGCTAACTACCTAATCAAGGGGCCTAAACTATCTTAAAACCTAACAGTCAATACCAGTAAAATTAAAAGTGACAGTTGTCTGATCACTTTTTTCCCTTTCACTAGGTGATTGACACTAGGGCTATCAATGGGTGATTAAGGGGTTAATTGGGGTGATGGGGGGTGATCTGGGGCTATGTGTGGTGTTTGGTGTGTACTCACTGTGATGTCTGCTCCTCTGCTGGAACCAACCAACCAAAAGGACCAGCAGAGGAGCAGGGAAGCCATTTAACACCTTATATTTATAAATATAGTGTTAACTGGCTTCTAATTTGTTTTTTTTTTGAAAATCATCAGCCTGCCAGCCATGATCATTGGCTGGCAGGCTGTTGATGAAATACTCCTCTAACTTTTGCCAGCCCGCGATGCGCATGCCCGCGAGATGACGCGCCAATGCGTGACTCTGCCTGAGACAGCCGCCTCCGGAGCGCGATCCTGCATTAGGCGGTCCGGAGGCGGTTAATAAATGTGTATTTTTTTTCTATTTTTTTTACTACTTAAAAGTCCCACAAGGGACTAATATATACAGTAATTTGATTGCTTTTAAAATGTAATTGTTAGCTTTTTCTCAATGGTTACCATGGCTGCCGGGACGCTAAAGTCCTGGCAGCCATGGTAAAGTGTAGTGGGGAGCGGGGGAGCAGCATACTTACCGTCCGTGCGGCTCCCGGGGCGCTCCAGAGTGACGTCAGGGTGCCCCAAGCACATGGATCACGTGATCGTATGGCACGTCATCCATGCGCATGGGGCGCTCTGACGTCATTCTGGAGCACCCCGGTAGCCGCACAGACTGTAAGTATACCGCTCCCCCGCTCCCCACTACTACTATGGCAACCAGGACTTTAATAGCGTCCTGGCTGCCATAGTAACACTGAAAGCATTTTGAAGACGGATCCGTCTTCAAATGCTTTCAGTTCACTTGCGTTTTTCCGGATCTGGCGTGTAATTCCGGCAAGTGGAGTACACGCCGGATCCGGACAATGCAAGTGTGAAAGAAGCCTAAAGCTGATATCTATAGTTATAACTTTTATTGTTTTATTTCTACTGTTTATTTTTTACTAATTTATTTTTTTACTAATTTATTTTTTGAAAGTGAATTAACCCCTTCCTACCACAGCCAGGGAAGGAAGATGTTAATTCACAGACAGCAAGATAACACTTCACTTTACAGCCAGCAGGGGTCACTCTCACATAGCTGAAAGTGCCCTTGTAAGTAAACTTTTACCTCACCTAGGATGATTCTGACACTTGTCACAATGATTATTTCCCAGGTCTCTGGGATCTTCACTGTGTCTAATGAAAGTGCGGTCGCAATGATCTACAGTGCCATGGGGCATCGGCAGATTGTATTTTAACCCGCTGTATATATATAGCTGGTTACAGTTAAATAGCCTATTTCCCTGTATAAAGTTGTGCAGTGGTAGGCAAGGGCTTAAAGAGAAACTGTCAACTCTGCTAACATGTTTTAGTTAATACTTGTATTCTCCATGAATTAAGAATTCCCGAGTATCTTTTTTAGAACTGTGCATTGTGTAGTTCCTTTGTTATTCCTCCTAGAAATTTTCGAATCAATTCATTACTGGGTGTTATCAGATGGGGGAGTGTACCTACACAGTGATCAGTGCTGACACATTGTGTAGCGAAACACGTCCCTTTGACATTGAACATTTTATGGGACCCTGTCATGTTGAAAATGGTGTCTGAGCTGCAGGCAGAATGTTACAGAGCAGGAAGAGCTGAGCAGACTGATGTATAGTTTCATGAGAAAGGATTCAGGAAAACATGTATTTCATTAATTTCAATTCCTGCTTATTCTGGGTTTTGCAGTCAAGGAGCCGGTCCTATCGGTGATTGTCAGACTTCCCTCTGTGACTGTGTATACACAGATAGCTGTATGAGGGGGGTCCTATCAGTGATTGTCAGCCTTCCCTCTGTGACTGTGTACACACAGATAGTTGTATGGAGGAGCCGGTCCTCTCAGCGATTGTCAGCCTTCCCCTTGTGACTGTGTATACACAGATAGCTGTATGAGGGGGGTCCTATCAGTGATTGTCAGCCTTCCCTCTGTGACTGTGTATACACAGATAGCTGTATGGAGGAGGTGGTCCTATCAGTGATTGTCAGCCTTCCCTGTGTGACTGTGTATACACAGATAGCTGTCAGTCACTGATAGGACTGCCTCCTTGACTTCAAAGCCCAGAATGAGCAATAAGTTATAGTGAATCTTTTCTCACAAAACTATATATTAATCTGCTCAGCAAATCCTGCTCTATGATATGTTGCCTGCAGATTAATTAGCATTTTCTTGATGACAGGTTCCCTTTAATACCCAGTCGTCAATGTATTCATAAATATTCAGTTGGTATATTAGAGAATAGTGTTATGAGATAATATGCCGTAGAATTTGAATGTGGAATCTATGTATTTGTTAAACCAAAAGCAAAATTATCTAGCAAAAATACAGTGGATGTGGCAAAGGGGGTCAGATATCCATTCTTATGCTAAATTCAGTTCTGGCAGCACTCTAACAGTGAATAATGGCACATTAAACTAGGATCGGTACCGGGAGAAGGAGACGCCCATTGAGAAACAGGGCAGCCTCCTCCTCTCTGTACCAATGCTCTACATTAGCATACCAGACGGGAAAGCGAACGGATCGGTGCCCAGACTAGTAAGCGATATTACATCCCTACACTATGCTGTACATAACCTGCTAGTTATTTAATAATGTCTGGACCCATGAAAGGTCCTCTTTAACTTTAGAACAGCCAGTCAGAAAACTCCATTTAATTGTTGTTTTCACATATCAGGTATCAGTCACATTCTCAGGATGAACCCAAGGAGAGGCGTCATTCACACACCATTGGGGGCATTCAAGATAATAGTGATGACTTATCTCCTCTACCTCCACCTTTACCACTTACTAACTTAGGAAAAAAAAACTTAGCATGTTTGGGTGAGTTTGATATTTGTTTTATGCCTGTTAATTTTACAATAGATGAAAATATATCATTTTTCTAGTATACAATGTTTACATTTCCCACAATGGCAATATCAGAAAACGGGGCACAAATTGTCTTAAATTTAGTATAATATATTTGGTAAATGTGTCAAAAAACAAGTAATGAATTTGATGCACAATATTTGTCACAGTTTGCTACAAAAGTCTGGAGAATGCGTAGATGTTGTTTTATGTTTAATTTCGTCATACACTACTTTTTTTTCGGTTTCTAGATATTGCTGACCTATCCTCAGGGTTTGTAATCAATTTCAGATCCATGTGGGTCAGACACTCGGCATCTCCATGATTTGTTTTCTGCAACTGCTGGCACAGGAAATATAACAGTGGAAACTGCAGCTTCTAACCCCACACTAGTCACCATAACTCATTTATCCCCTATATCAAAGGCCACAACAGACAGACATCATGTAAAAAAATACTTAATTCACAATTTGTGCAATAAACAGACTATTTTTCCCCTTTTTAACTATTTCCTAGGAATTAGAAATAGAAACATAAAAACAAGAAAAACTAAAATAGAACTGAAATGACTTTTCATCTTATTACCCAACAGTGAGTCCTTCTTCTGCTCCTCGTATTGCTCGGTCAAGCAGTATTCCAGCTCAAGACTCTTCTTTTGAACTTTTCAGTTCTTCAAATTTAGGGAGTTCACTATCTCTTGCTGATCGGCCTAAAGGAACAATGACTCGATCAGGGTCATTTAAAGACCCTCCTGATGATGGTAAGTGCATAAATGTTATCTAGAATTTCTTACTTGAAAAAAAAAAAACAACTGCAGAATTAAAGGGGTTGTCCCATCTTCACCCAGGCAGCCCCCCTAATATTTTATGCTCCGATGCTCTCCTTTGTCCTGTGCTGAATCGCGCAGGGCAAAGGCTCTTTTAGGAGAGATCTGGTGATGTACCGGGCTCTCCATAGAGACTGCTAGGCGGAGGCTTCTGCCTGGCAGTGAGCCTAGTGACGTCACCGGCACTAATGGGCGGGCTTCAGCTTCTTCCTAGCTTGTAAAATGGCTTGGGCAACGCTAAAGCCTGCCCATCAGAGCCGGTGACTACACCAAATACACTGGTTGGTGGAAGCCTCTGCCTACCAGTGTAAAAACATAGGCAAAAAAGCCCTTGCCCTGCGCTATACAGCAAAGGGCAAGGGAGAGCATCAGAGCATGAAATGCTCAGATACTAATATCAGAGGGCCTGCCTGGGTGAAAACCGGAGTATGTCCAGGTTTAGATCTGAACCCGGACAACCCCTTTAACTATTTAGTTTTTGCTATCCTTCTGATAAATCTAATGTGTTACTTATCATGTCTGCAGATGAGCAGTATGAGAATGAAAAATAGCAATCTAGATTCCTTATCTGCAGTACTGCAGGTAATAGTCCAATATTGTGATGACATTCCCTTTAAGGCCATTTAGGTATGATTTTATTATATGCAGAAGAATAAATCTGATGTTATATATTGAGACAATTCAATAATCCGCAGCACTCGCTGGTAAATAATGAAAATAGTGGTGATTTATTCACTCAAGCAGCCAGTAAACAGCGACGTTTCGACCTATTACACTTAGGGTACTTTCACACTAACGTTTTTCTTTTCCGGTATTGAGTTCCGCCCTAGGGGCTCAATACCGGAAAAAAACTGATCAGTTTTATCCTAATGCATTCTGAACGGAGAGCATCCCGTTCATTATGCATCAGAATGTCTTCAGTTCAGTCCCTCTTACGTTTTTTGGCCGGAGAAAATACAGCGGCATGCTTTATTTTTCTCTGTGGCCAAAAACCCTGAACACTTGTCGGAATGCCGGATCGGCATTCATTTCCATAGAAATTTATTAGTGCCGGATCGGCTTTAAAATTGCCGCATTGACAGATCTGTTCTTCCGGTCTGCGCATGCGCAGACCTTTAAATCTGTGAAAAAAATAAATACCGGATCCGTTTTTCCGGATGACTTGGATCCGGTATTTCAATGCATTTGTTAGACGGATCCGGTTCCGTCTGACAAATGCCACCCGTTTGCGTCCGGATTGCCGGATCCGGCAGGCAGTTCTGGCGACAGGACTGCCTGCCAGAATCCTATGCCGCAAATGTGAAAGTGCCCTTACATAGTTACTTATATAATCACATTATCACATGTATGTCAAAATGGATTGGATGCTTTAATAGGTCGTCCTATCTGGGACATTTATGACATATTGGTAGAATATGCCATAAATGTCAGATTGGTGCAGGTCTCACCTCCTATCTCAAGATGAAGTCACCTCTCATACAGTAGCTGTAATAAAGCAGAGGAAAAACAGACGGAGGCAGCATATAGTGTAACATGTATACACTAATGGGTAGTGGCTAAATTAGTTTTCTGTGTGTGGGGGCTCAGAAAGGGCTTTGGTGGGAAAGATTTTTTTAAAAGGATACTTCACCCTCATCCCTTTTCTCTCCCATTCCAGTGCATACTGTGTTCGCACTGGTGTCTGCTTCCTAGTTCACTGTTGACACACTGGAGCAGAGATGCCTGCTCTGCTAATCGCTGCCTGAAGTTGGTCACATTGGCAGCCTGGCATATCCAGAGACCAATGGAAAACCAGTATGTATTGAACAGGAGTGGCAGATCATTGAGGATCAGTATCCCTTTTTTTTTTATTATCCCATTTTAAGCCCTCGCTAAAGAATGTTACCCTTCTGGACAGCCCGTTTAAAGAGAATCTGTGTACATTACTAAAAACTGACACCATATGTTATTACTTCTAGTTCCCAGATATTTTTTTTTAGGTGATTCTGTTCCCCCAGAATTGTGGTTGTCACTTTCCAACTTACAAATTAATTAATAAATTAACAACTGGGTGGTCTCCATCATCCAGTGTTAAATAGTTGTGAACCAACATACGTGAACAGTATCAGGGTGGCTTACCCCTAAAATGTGTAAGTGGTGTCTCATGAGATCACACTGCTGAAACCATTCTGACAATGTGGCTCAGGTTCCCAGCTCTTTGACACTGGGTGGTAAAAACCGCCCAGTTGTCAATTTGTTCATGAGTAAGTGTATCATGTGTATAGTAATAGTACTGTTTGGGTCCTGGGGAGCATCTGTATGGAGAAAAATACTGCTCTTAATTATGGGGACAAGATACAGTAAAAGTATTGGTGTCAGTTTTACTTTCTTGGCTTCAAAACTATCATTACTAGAAAAAACATAAAGGCTGACTACATTTTAAAGCTTCTCACAAATTAACTTTTGCTGGAGACAGTGTTAGGATCCATTCCAGTCTCCCCAGTGCTATTGTCACAGTGAGCTACCCCTGCATTCTGTAGTTCTCCTCAAGCCTGTGACGTGTCCAAATACAGTCTGCCAGAACTATGCTGCTTAAGACTTCAGTTCCCATACTTCTAATCCAGTCCCCAGTGAGCCCTATTGTCACGGATGGTGTAACAGAAAACAAGAAGTTACAAATAAGGATCCGACTGGCTTGATCCGAAACCAAGGAACAAATAGGTGACCCCTATTGAAGCCCTCCAACAATCTGTTTAAACAGGTCCGGGATCAGAGGAAGCGGATAAGGGTCACGAATTGTGACACTGTTCAGCTCCCTGAAATCCTGACATGGTCTTAAAGAACCATCTTTTTTCTTAACAAAGAAAAAAACAGCGGCAACAGGTGACTTCGAGGGTCGTATGTGTCCCTTTCTCAGACTCTCAGAGATAAAAGAACGCATAGCGACCCTTTCAGGTTGGGAGAGATTGTATAAACGAGATTTCAGCAGCTTGGCGCCTGGGATGAGATTAATAGGGCAATCGTACTCAGTCTTAGTAGAAACCTCTGAAACAGATGTCGTAAGGCAATTCTCTCAGCAAAAGTCACTCCAACCATTTTTTTGCCTCGCTTGACAATCAATGGTGGGGTTATGTTTAGTGAGCCAGGGTAGCCGCAACACTAGAAGAGTAGGCA
This sequence comes from Bufo gargarizans, assembly GCF_014858855.1. NCBI lineage: Eukaryota > Metazoa > Chordata > Amphibia > Anura > Bufonidae > Bufo > Bufo gargarizans. The sequence continues at coordinate 386,689,498 of NC_058082.1, read as the reverse complement.
ACCCGCTTAGGACGAAACATGACACATCCTCAACATGAGTATCACTCACAATCAAACGGATATTGTGAACTATGCCCTTTAACGATTTCTGAGAAAGTGGAACGGAATCAGTAGCAAAAACAGGTATATCCTTTCCCAAAGTGCATACCTGGAAACCATGTGTTATAGCAAGTTGATTATCAATGAGATTGACAGCTGCTCCACTATCTACAAAAATCTCACAAAAATGTTCTTGCTCTCTAGCGCCACCCTGGCAGGTAGGACAAAACGGGAACTACAAGCAAACGGAAAACCTTCAATTTCCACATCAACCTGGCCAATAGTAACAGATGGAACGTTTTTAGAGGTTTTTTTTTATTTTTGTTTCTTTATTACTCTCAAAAAACTGCCTAAATCTCCTAGAGGGACAAACATTTGCCAAATGATTTATACCTCCACAACAGAAACAAACCCTCCTCTGAGAGCTGAATCTTCTGTTGTCAGAGGCAAGCAAACCCAGCTGCACGGGCTCCTGCTCAGTCTCTGAGAGAGACTGAGACCCCTGTGCACTGAATGAGACCGCCGCACTGTCCTTTAACTGAATATGACAGGTAGGAGTGATCTCTCCTCTCTCTCTAAGACGCCTGTCAATGCGAACGGCCTGAAACATGGCAGTGTCCAAGGAGGTAGGTCTCTCATGAAAGGCAAATGCATCTTTCAATCTCTCTGAAAGACCATGGCAAAATTGACTTCGGAGTGCAGCATCCAGTATCAGCTTCCCATCTCCAGAAATTCTGAACTCAGGACTGTTTACCCTGGCATAAAAGACGTAGTCTAGACTCATCCAGACCAATACGATCTGGATCATCATATATCTGACCCAGGGCTAAAAAAAATTAATCTACTGAACGGAGGGGCCGTTCCCCCACTGGCAGCGAAAAGGCCCAAGACTGAGCGTTATCCCTGAGCAGCGAGATGATGATCCCCACCCTCTGCTCCTCATCACCAGAGGAATAGGGAAGTAGGCGAAAATGGAGTTTGCAAGCCTCTCTAAAACTAACAAAATTCTCACTACCCCGGGAGAAGGTATCCGGGAGCGAGATCTCAGGCTCAGAACAAACTCCATGAACGCAAGCTGAACCGGTCACCTGAAACTGAGATACAGTTTTACGGAGATCTGCTGCCTCCAATGAAAGACCCTGCATGTGTTCAGTCAAAAGTGAAACCGGATCCATGCTTGAGACGGTTTTGGCTGTATATAATGTCACGGATGGTGTAACAGAAAACAAGAAGTTACAAATAAGGATCCGACGGGCTTGATCCGAAACTAAGGAACAAAAGGGTGACCCCTATTTAAGCCCTGAAACTCTCCCTGTCTTCTCAGCCCATGCAAAGATGTCTATGATAAAAAATTGCATGCCCTTGTGCCTCGACTGTATGACACCTGAACACCCTATAATAGTGCGGGGACACGACCACCGGCTCCCTACGCTCAATACGGAGGTAGTCAGGGTCACCTAGGATCAAGCAAACAGGAAAACACAAATCAATGAACAGACTTATCTGTAGAAGGATCAGTTGTAGCATCCAGCATGTACACACTTCAGGAAGTTGTATAAACCGCAAAGTTATGCAGTATGGGAAGGGATTTAAAGGGATGCAATCAGTGCAACTACATGACAGCTGAGAGAGGCTAACAAGATGACAAAACAAAAGAACCTAGTAATGTCTGTCCTATTGTCTCCACATGTGTATTGGTGATTTCCCTTTGTTCTGAGAGATAATTGACTTACTCCTCTGTTTTCTCCAGGACAGAAGACACTGTGTATCCTCCTGCCTGTGATAATTACATCAACCCATTGTGTAAGGTAATTGAATCACAGGCAGAGGGGAGGATTTTGTGTGGGAGTGTCTCAGTGTATTGTACGTGTGTTTATTGGTTGTTTTTACAAAACCCTGTGGGTGGTACTGATATGTACCAATGTTATACAAGATCAATAAACACACAGCTATGGGTGTCCACTGCTTTACCCTGAACACGAAGCTTGGTCTCATTCTTGGGGGGATTCACTGTATGACTGATTGCTAGGAGTACATTTCCTATTCGTCTGCTAGCAGCTATTCGTGAGGTTCCGTTCGGAGTTTGGAGCATTACATTGTATGCTGTTACATTTGGTGGCAAGTGGCAGGATCGTTCTCACAGCCCAGAAGGACAGCTACAAAGAAACATAATTCCCTGGAATTACAATTTGAGGACAACGCATGTCCCAGTACAGCGACCCTGACAGCAGCAGAATGGAACAAGCAGTGGCATACGATGAGGAAAACCTGGATGGCCGGGATGCATTAAGGAAAGGCATCTGGTACCAGGCCCTGGATAATGTACAATACCAGCGAGGCGAGAGTTTCCCCAGTGAAGAGCAGCAATTGCAGAAGCAAGTGGTCCTGCGGATGCCCTTCCTGGGAGAGCAGCCCCTGGAGGAATGGGTGAAGAAACTAGAGCACTGGGTATGGCAGGAGCTATGGCTAGAGGAGGCCTAGCAGGCGCTCTGGTGGTATATGGCACAATATATACCCTGGACAGCTGAGCATGACAAGCCAGAGGGAGAGGCGTTTGATGGTCCTGGCTTGTTATGGTAGTCCTTTGCAGAGCCTGACTTTGGGAGCCCTGCACAGTGCAGACTTCAGAACATTTTCTACGAGAGGGAAGCTAGGCAGGATTGGGATGACCCCCATGAGGTAGAGAAAGACCTGGCTCACCTAGCAACCCTGGAGTGGGAACTGGAGCAGGACTACCAAGATCTCTTCCACTCCATTGTGAAGCCTCAGCAGGACAGCAAGAAGTCAGACCCAGGTCCAGAGCCCTTCAGCTGGGAGGATATTATGGATGTTTACTGGGAAGAACCCCAGGTGGCCGGTGGAGATGGGACTGAGGTCTCTCCACTGCTCCTGCAGGGAATTGGGAGCCCAGTCTCCATTCCCCAGCGGCAGGCTGAGTTACAGGGGGCAGAGACAGTCGTTCCTGTCCCCCAGCGGCAATGGGAGTTATTGGGAATTGGGAGCCCAGTCTCCATTCCCCAGCGGCAGTGTGATATGCAGGCAATTGGGAGCCCAGTCTCCATTCCCCAGCGGCCATGTGATATACAGGGAATTGGAAACCCAGTCTCCATCCCCCAGCGGCAGTGTAATATGCAGGGAATTGGGAGCCCAGTCTCCATTCCCCAGTGGCATTGTAATCTACAGGGAATTGGGAGCCAGGGGAAGACAGTAAGCCCCACAACAGTGCAGATGGGACCATGGTCTCTGCACTCACAGCACAGGGGGTAGGGACAGTCGGTCCTGTCCCCCAGCAACAGGACTGTTTAGCCAAAAGGGAGACAGTCTGTCTCCCCCCACAGCAGCATGGTGGTCTATCTAAAGGGGAGACAGTCGGTCCCTCTCTACAACAGCAGAGCGGTGTATCTAAAGGGGAGACAGTCGGTCTCCCCCTCCAACAACCAGGCTACAACCAGGCTTCTTCCGTGGTAGCGCTGGCACCAGGGCAAAGTACCGCTGGTCTCTGCCCACTCAGCACCCCCACACAGCTGTGGTGAGGCACACGGACATGGACAGGTTTATCCCTTGCTCAGGTGTAGTAACCATTTATTGTGGGTGGGCTGTACTGCTGTTTCTGTTTTGTGGGTGGGCTGCTGGACTAACAAGGGCACTAACCGGCAGAAGGTCAGATACCCTGTTAGTCTGTTTGGAAAAGGGGAGTGTGGCGAAACCAACCTCTCCACTGGGTTTTGGAACTGTTTGCCAGCCTCTTGCCCCAGGATTATGGCCCATACTAACTTTTAAGGAGAAGACAGACCGGCTTAAATCTGTGGAACTGTTTTGGGCAGGAAAGCCATGCTTGCAGCTGGCCAAATGTGACTTCCATGGAATTCAGGAACCCCTGCTCGGATCTGGGTGATTTTTGGATATGTTGTTCACCCAGATCAGAGCTATCCATGGATGTATACATTATGGGGATATGTGGGGTTTTGAGGTGTTTTCTGTGTTTTAGGAAAAATGTGTCGTTTCTGTCTGTGAGTGATTAAGTTAGCCCATTACATTTGGTAATTGTATTTTGTTGATTGCGTCTCAGACAATGCCAGTGTGTTAGTTAAATGAGTCACAGACAATGTTCATTGTATTTTGTTGATTGCGTTACAGACAGAGGGAAGGGGATTTTGTGTACAATTGCTGGGAAGGTTTCAATGCTGTAAATGCATGTGATTGGCTGTTTTTACAAAACCCTGTGGGTGGTAACCTTGTTGGAAGATGTGTATAAATCAATGCTTGTGTGTTCAAATAAAGAGAGTTCCTGTTTTACCCTTCATCATGTTGAGGCTGGTGTTTGGGTAACTGATCAACACTAGGGGATTTTTACTAACTTTTGAACCCCTGGTCTAATTCGTGCCATTTCGTGTGTATTGCCGATTTCCCTTTGTCCTTAGAGATAATTGACTTACTCCTCGGTTGTCTCCAGGACAGAAGACACTGTGTATTCTCCTGCCTGTGATAATTACATCAACCCATTGTGTAAGGTAATTGTATCACAGGCAGAGGGGAGGATTTTGTGTGGGAGTGTCTGAGTGTATTTTACGTGTTTATTGGTTGTTTTTACAAAACACTGTGGGTGGTACTGATGTGTACCAATGTTATATAAGATCAATAAACACACAGCTATGGGTGTCCACTGCTTGACCCTCAACACGGAGCCTCGTCTTGTTCTTGGGGGGGGGGGAAATCACTGTACGCTGTTAGGGACTGATTGCTAGGAGTGTAAGCCGCTTGGGTGCGTTTCCTATTCGTCTTCTAGCAGCTATTCGTGAGGTTCCGTTCGGGGGTTTGGAGCATTCCCTTGTATGCCGTTACACCTTTAATAAAAAGAGACACAGACTAAAGAGTGGAGGTAAAATGGCCAAGGCCTGATTTATTAAAATTAACCAATACAACTTTAACTGAAAACCTTTTAAGAGTGTAGTCATAAACTCAGACTCCAATACCATAAATATATCAATCAGAGTCCATCCCATCACGGGATGACTATCCTTACCTCACCCTTCCTCAGGCCCTGGCCAAACCACCTTCAAAAAAGGGGGCGGGCGGGAGGGGCACAAAGAATCCGGCTCCACAGGCAGGTACAGATCAAAGGGGGAGCTCGGACACTTATAGCCCCAAAACCTCCCACCACCACCAATCAATTACTGTCTCCAGGGCTCCGCTAACCTTCCCCCAGACCCTGGGACATCATAGGCTACCTGCCCAGCCAATTGAGGGAAAAATCACTGGGCAGAATTAATCCTCTGCCCAGTGATCCCACAAGAGTGGTAAACCATTTCCCTCCAAAACTGGTCTCTTAAGTATAACCTTGTCACCGGGCAGAATACCTTAGCCCTAGGGACAAGACAGCCATCAGGCAATGCCAGTATGGCCATGCGTCCCCCTCCACAATGTGCAGGGTCCTTCCATTATCATGACAGCACAGAGAGGGAAAAATAATTGCAGGTCACAGAAGACCGTACTCACAGCACACAGAGTCGAAAGATCCAGAACACAAGACATTTATTGCAGAGTCAGCCTGTTGAGGGTTTCTGAATAATAAACTAAAACCAACACATACAGAGGCACTCAACACTTCATAAAGGAATTATATAATGACTGGAGTAAGAAATGCACTTACTATGTACTGTAGAAAAGATGTGGCTGTCATATACAGAAAACAGAAGTCTAAGAGGCTGAGCCTTCTACAGTGTTCAAGACGTGAGCCCTGGATTGGGAAGGGTCCTCTGCACTGAGCTCAGAAGCGCACTGAGCTCCAGAGCCAGCCAGTGAAGACATACCTATGCTGTTGAGAAAGAACCGGCACTCACTGGCGTGTTGCAAAGAAAGTTGATGTCTTTAATGGTCACATATATACATCCGTGACGCGTTTCGACTCACGTCTGGAGTCTTTCTCAAACAAATGAATATGACATACAAACTAAGTGAACAGGTGAAACTTAAATAGACCGCCAAAGCGGAAGTGACATCATGGTAACCATGGTAATGAAGTATACAAAACAAATCAATTGAAGAGAGGATCCCAGCCGCAACAAACATCATAGAAATTCTAATCTTGTTGCAATATATATCCATATACTGATCCATATAATAATGATGTCGATGATGCTGATAATGGTGCCGCTGGGATGTCTTCAAGTTTTCTGCAAAATAAAAAAATTTTTTTTTAATAACTATAAAGCTATGAAACGGAGGGAGAGAGAAAGGTTAATCACAGATATAAAATATGTGCATAATATCCTGGAGATTTACAGGAAACTATGCAAGTCATACTCTCGGTTCAAGCCTTTGGGCTCCAATGTTTGCAAAGTGTGAATCCAATAGGATTCACGCTTCTTCAACATCTTTACCCTATCGCCACCCCTGCGAGGTTGCGGTACATGTTCAATAATCTGAAAGCGAAGTTGTGATATATTGTGATTCTGTCGATCAAAGTGGTGCGGGATGGGCAGGAGCAGATTTTTGGTACGTATTGTAGACTTGTGTTTGGAAAAGCGATCCTTCATCCGCATGGAGGTTTCGCCTACATATAACAAGCCACATGGGCACTTCAATAAATAAATAACAAAATTGCTATTGCATGTGTAAAATCCCTTAATGGGAAATTGTTTGCCAGTTTGCGGATGTGAGAAGAATTCACCCTTGATTACACTTGAGCAATGTATGCATCCCAAACAGGGGAAGGTGCCATTTTTTGGTGTAGATAATGTACTTTGTCGTCTCTCAGTATGAGAGCTGCCAATGTCGGCCCGCACCACCATATCGCGTAAATTCTTATTGCGCTTATAACAAATGAGCGGACGATTCTGAAATTCTTCAACAGAGGGATATGCCCTAGATAAAATATTCCAATGTCGGTTGATAATTAGTCTGCATTTATGCACCCAAGGGTGAAATTTAGAGACAAAAGGAATACGTGGTGGTTTAGTGGTTTTAGCACATGCCGCAGTGGCCTTGTGCCTTTCTTGATTAAGTAATGAGGTGGGATATCCGCGTTGTTTAAATCTATCGCTCATCTCATTCAAGCGGATGTCCTCTGAAACTGGGAATGAGGTAATGCTTTTTTGACGGTTGGGGGATGGTTGCTTGAATAGTGTAAAAGAGAGTTTCTGCCAGTATCCTTAATATGGAGATCAGTTACTATGACTCCACCATTTCCTTTAGTGACAACAGTATCCAAGAAACTAATCCCCCTATCATCATAATGTAAAGTGAACTGAAGCTCACTCCACACAGAATTTAAAAATTCCGTAAACTCTAGAAGGGTCCGAATGCCGCCGCGCCACACACAAAACACATCATCGACGAACCTACGCCAAAAATTACAATGCAATATGAACAGCTCATTTAAATAGATGTATTTATCTTCAAACCATGACATGTATGTGTTTGCGTACGGCGGTGCGGCATTCGAACCCATCGCGGTCCCACAGCGCTGTTTATAGAAAGTATCCTGAAATAAAAAATAATTTTCATACAAAATAATTGTCAATAAACTGAGAAAAAAATCTTTTTCACGTGAGGTGTAAGAAGAAAGAGTTAATAACCACTCAACGGCACGTATTCCCTTTGCATGAGTAATAGAAGTATATAAAGAACATACATCGAAAGTAACAAGCAAATCATCCTCCTGTAACGTCAATAGCCTAACCTCATTAAGAAATTGATTGGTATCCAAAAGAAACGAAGGCATGGTTTTAGTTAAGGGTGTTAAAACCTTATCTAGCAAGATGGCTGGAGGGGACAGAATCGAGTCCGTCAAAGCCACAATTGGTCGACCAGGGGGCTGGGTGAGAGACTTGTGCACCTTAGGGAGTATGTAAAACACCGGCGTAACAGGATGATGATTAATCAAATACTCCCCCAATTTTGGATCTATAGTTTTATCCTCTAAGTATGTGCCTACCAAGGTGCAAAGCTTATTTTTGATAGTATATACAGGATCCCCTTGTAACGGTTGATAAATCTCATTGTTGGATAATTGCCCCAAAATTTCAGCAATGTAATATGCCTTGTCCATAACGACAAGGGCACCCCCTTTGTCCGCAGGTTTAATGATTAGAGTGTTGTCATGTAAAAGATCCTCAATGGCTCTTTTCTCAGGGCATGTGAGATTATGTGTTAAGTGACACCCTCCATGTCTTAAATCCTGCAATGCTTGAGAAATATCTTTTTGAACCAATGCTACAAATGTTTCTACAGGATGATAGGATTTAGGCGGTTGAAAATTACTCTTCAACCTCAAACCGAAATCCTTAAGGGTCAAAGAAAATTCATTAACATTGACATTCACAGTCATATTTTTATCGGGATCAGAGAAATGCGCTTTGAGCCTGATGTTCCGAAAAAACCGCTGACAGTCCATGTCCAATTCAAAGCTGTCCAACGGAGTAGTCGGACAAAATGACAAGCCCCTTTCTAATACACTAAGTTGTAATGGGCTTAGACTTTTAGAAGAAATGTTAAAGACTAGGGTTTGGCATGAGTCAGTACCTGGGAGCGTGTCGTCCGCGGAGCGTCCACTGCGCCGATAATGACGTCCTGCTCTTCTTGTATTCTTCGTGGGGCTCTTTGCCGTCGTCTGCCTAAAAAAGTCGGACGTGGAGCTCCAGTGGTGGAATCGCTGCCAGACCCGGAAGACATGGACCCTGTGCGGCGTTGTGGCCGAGTGTGCAATGAAGTTGCAGTACCCGATAAATCCTGCCATTTATAGATGCGCTTGTTTTGATAGTCCTCGGAATCCCTGATGAACTTCTGGCGTTTGGTGCCTTCGATGTCCCTCCTCAGGTTAGTGCAGATCTTATCAACTTTCAATTTTAACTCTGTTAACTCAGCTGTCGGTAATGCGTCTTTCAATTGAGATTCAATAGACGCCACCCTTTCCTTGCTGGTGGCTATAGCCTCTGTGAGAAATTCGATGGTTAACACCATCAAGTCCATGGAACATTTATTTAAAATGTTAGCAAATTTGGTGCAATAATCAATATTATCACAAAAGAATGTAGGTCGCAGGTGAACCCTTAGTCCACCCGGAATCCGTTGTGACCGGCAATATTCAGCAAGAGTGGAGACATGCAATTCCCAAGAGGTTAACCTCTTAAGTTCCTTCTCCAGCTCTCTCCCTCGAAACTCTGTTGGAGGTATCTTTAAAAAATCCACATTGGCAGTCACATTGGACACAATTTCATGTGCCCGTTCATCCGAATAAGAAAAGGAATTCATTAGAGAAAAGGGTCCACAGGTGCTCGCGCTGAAGACGGTATAGATACAAGGATAATGATCAGCCGGCACTCCGGAAAATAGCGTGGTGCACGTGTCCTGAGATAATGATCTCACATCAACGATAAGAATGAACCGGCACTCACTGGCGTGTTGCAAAGAAAGTTGATGTCTTTAATGGTCACATATATACATCCGTGACGCGTTTCGACTCACGTCTGGAGTCTTTCTCAAACAAATGAATATGACATACAAACTAAGTGAACAGGTGAAACTTAAATAGACCGCCAAAGCGGAAGTGACATCATGGTAACCATGGTAATGAAGTATACAAAACAAATCAATTGAAGAGAGGATCCCAGCCGCAACAAACATCATAGAAATTCTAATCTTGTTGCAATATATATCCATATACTGATCCATATAATAATGATGTCGATGATGCTGATAATGGTGCCGCTGGGATGTCTTCAAGTTTTCTGCAAAATAAAAATAATTTTTTTTTAATAACTATAAAGCTATGAAACGGAGGGAGAGAGAAAGGTTAATCACAGATATAAAATATGTGCATAATATCCTGGAGATTTACAGGAAACTATGCAAGTCATACTCTCGGTTCAAGCATCATCGACATCATTATTATATGGATCAGTATATGGATATATATTGCAACAAGATTAGAATTTCTATGATGTTTGTTGCGGCTGGGATCCTCTCTTCAATTGATTTGTTTTGTATACTTCATTACCATGGTTACCATGATGTCACTTCCGCTTTGGCGGTCTATTTAAGTTTCACCTGTTCACTTAGTTTGTATGTCATATTCATTTGTTTGAGAAAGACTCCAGACGTGAGTCGAAACGCGTCACGGATGTATATATGTGACCATTAAAGACATCAACTTTCTTTGCAACACGCCAGTGAGTGCCGGTTCTTTCTTATCGTTGATGTGAGATCGTTATCTCAGGACACGTGCACCATGCTATTTTCCGGAGTGCCGGCTGATCATTATCCTTATACCTATGCTGTTGTCTACACAGCAATGATTCACCTTGTAACACTGAGGGACAGCAAAATTGCTAGAAGGAACCCCTAGTGGCAAAGATTTCAGAAGTGTTTTTTGGGTGGATAACATAAAAATTTGTCTATAATAGTGATTTATAGACAAATTATTTTATACACAAGTTGATGTTCACCACACCTTTGCACTATGGCTACAATCACGAACACGGTCAGCTACTACCCTCTTGCTAATAAAATGCTCTTGTAACCAACATAAGACCAGCTCCAGTGATTGTAGATAATAAATATATATATATATATATATATATATAAACCCCAAAATGCTGAAATAAAAAACAGAACAGTCTCGAACAATAAAATTAAACAAACAATATATAGTCAGATTTTGTCTATCCACCATAGTTCAAGTTTGTTCATGTAGGTAATTGTCCCATTAAGTCAAGTCGCTAGCTTCTTTGGACAATATTAATGTTCATAAAGTCAATTGTACAAATGTTGTGCTGGGAAGCGAGTCTCACCCTCCTCACAGGTCTTCAGGTGATGCTGCACCTTGTTATTCCACATAGTACGGCTCTCGGGCTTGTTCCTGCTGCCAAGATCGCTTTAAACAGTGTTTGCGCTCTGTGTCTCTCTGCACTCCAGACCGCTACAGCCGATATCTCCTCGCTCCACATGTCTTTTGGAGCTGAATAGGATTCCTGGAGTTTTATAGTCTAGCGATATCACTCCATGTGCTTTCCACAGCTTAATGCCACTTGACCATACAGTGTTATTGATGGATTTTTGGAAACAGTGTTCATACTTCTAGCGTCAAACACGTTTTTGAACCTCCTTGTTCCTTCCTCAGTGGTGAAAATGGTGATATGAGTATTATAACCATTTTAGCCACTATGAAACTGGCTGACCTGTTACATGTGCACTTGGCATCTGAAGGCATCTGTGTTCATATGTGCCCGCATCGTTGAGAAAAATTAGGTTTCAGTATTTGCAAATGAGCAGATGGGTACAAATCTACTGACAGATACCCTTTAAATAATTTGAATGGAAGTCAACTTTGGACTGCACGATGGTTCAGTGGTTAGTACTCTTGCTTTTCAGCGCTGGGTCCCTATGTCTGGATCTGATCATGGGCAACATCTGCATGTAGTTTGTATATTCTCCCCTGTTTTTTTCAGTGTTCTACCTTTAACCCTCTACCTTTTAGCGCTTGGTTACATCGCGTTCTACTGGCGGCCAGTGTCGCTGAAGATCTCTGTGACCGTGCTCTCATTAGACAGCTGCGGTCACAGGGAGCAGTGCCGAGACCAGCACGAACGGTCAGGCTGTGATAGATCCTTGCAGCATCCTGCTACAAGGATCTATCATAGTGTTAAAGGGAGGGAGCGCTTTTCCTTATGTAAGAGCGCTACCTGCTGACTGTAAAATTAACAGGCTGTGAATTTTACCCCTGAATGTGGCAGAAATGAGTTAATTCACTTAAAATAAATAATTAAAAAATTAAAAAGTTATAGCAATAGTTTCTAGCATTACCAATAATACAGTCCAAAAAATAGTAACAGTAAATAGGATGGCACTACTATGACCCCAGGTCATTATATCTACTTCGGTGGTGCTCAGCCCCAAATAGAAGCAAGTTACATAAGCCACAAAAAGAAACAAGAAAAAGGCGACACTCACCACATAGCGTGGAATCTTCTTTTATTGATTCAGGTGGGTTACATATATATGCGTAGCACGGAGAGCGGACAAGCGTACCTCAACGCAGTGAACTTGTGGCGACGGCTGTTTTGCGACAGATCGCGCTTCCTCAGGCCTCTGACGTCAGGATGCTTGTATGTCCTATCCTTTATATCATAGATACACCTAAAGAGTCTGTGTGAACTCAGAAGGTGAACAGAGTATAAAAACAATACGAAGGCATAGCAAAACAATTAAAACAACAACACTACAAAAAAAAACACTCAGATCATTCTTTTTATTTAATCCTAACGTACCCAGAACATCGGAATGCATGATCCATTTAGCTCCTCTTCTCAACATGGTGCCATGCATATCTCCCCCATGGTTGCCAAGGAATTACCTCCAATCCAGCAAAACATAGAACTTTGGGGTTGCCTCCGTGCATAGACCTAACATGTTCTATTAAACGTGGGCACCCCTTCCCGGTGCTAATGGAATTAAAATGTTCCATAAACCTATCGCATAGACTCCTGATTGTCTTCCCTATATAAAATCTCCCGCAACTACAGCTCACCATATATACCACATATAGTCAGGTCCATAAATATTGGGACATCGACACAATTCTTTTTTTATTATATTTTTTTTTTTATTGTTTTCAGTTTTTCAAAGCAGTATACATTTTCCCAAGGGTAAAATATACAACAGTACATGTGACATTAAAGAAGTAGCGAACATCATTATTCATAAGACGTCACAAGTGTAAACAACTAAAGGGCGGTTAGGCCCAACATGACAGGTATCAACAAGAAAAGATTTTTGAATAAGTCAAAATGAGCGTGTACTCATAGGAGAAAGGTCTTATTTCAAGTAGCATGAGTGTGTGGGCTGGGGGGGGGGGGGAGGGAGGGAGGGGTAAGAAAGTGAGTACCCATATGGGAATTTGAAGGGGAGTGGCATTGGGGAAAAGGTAAGGGACAAGTATTGACCTCTGTTTCTAATCAAAGTTCCTATATAGTTTCCATTGCGACCAGGTTTTTAAGAAAGAAGGTCTAGAGTGTGATTCCCAATGGGAAACTTCCTGTAGTCTATATATTTGGTCGACTTTATTGGTCCAATGTTCAATACTAGGGATATTGAAAAACAACCAATGAGTCGGCAGGAGCAGTCTAGCGGCAGCCAACAGGAGAGTAAAGAGGGATCTTTTATATGGGTCGATGCCTTCCAACCCCAATGATAGCAAAGTCAGATCAGGAGAGCAGGGACAGAATGTCAAACATATCTGATTACATAATTGAGTAATCGTGTGCCACCAAGGATTGATCATGTCACATGACCACCAAATATGCAAAAAGGAACCTTTAGCTTTGTGGCATCTCCAACACAAATCAGAGGCATTTTTGCTATATCTGCAAGTTTTGTCTGGAGTCTTATACCAATGCATAAGGATCTTATAGCTATTTTCTTGGATACGTATGCATCTAGATATTTTATGAGGGAGGATTAATAATCTAGAAATCTCTAGAGGTGTCAAAGACTTTCTTTTTCCCATATGCCCACTATTGCAGGCTTAATGGCAGAGGTAGGAGACTTCAGATGTTTGTAGATCGTCGAGATAGGTTTAGGTGGGTATCTCGTACTACACAGCATCTCCACAAACCATATTGTTCCTTCTGGAGGTGGGGGGGGGGGGAGCGGACAACTCTCTCTCAGCTCTTTAGGGGCTAAATCAATGATATCTCTGATAAGCAAGAGTGAACTGAGAGGTAGTGGGGCCCCACAACTGGACGAGAAACCGCCCCAGACCCTTAAAGTGCTACGTATAAGAGGGCTTGGTATTGAGTTTAGGGCTGGGGGTGGTCTGTCGGCCAGCAAGAAGGCCTGGGGAGAGGAAGGGAGAAGAGCAGTCTCCAGTAAGAGCCAGGATTTATGGGGAGGTTTTCTAATCCAACATATGGCCCTAAAGAGCTGAATAGCAACCATATAGGACTTAGGGTCCGGAAGGCCTATACCCCCACTAGCCTTAGGTTTAGTCAGAGTATCAAACGAGATACATGGGTTCTTACCTTGCCAAATAAATTTGCGGATATGTTTATTCAGGGATGTAAAGTAGGAATTGGGGATATCAATAGGGAGAACTTGCATCATATATGTGAGTTTTGGCATGATCAATGACATAAAGATGTTCTTTCTTCCAAACCAGGAAAGGTATGGAGAGTCTAGAGAGTCCATCTGAGCTGTCATAGATGCTAGGAGGGGCTTGTAATTTAATTGAAATAACTCGGGTAAGTGAGGAGATATTTTGATCCCCAGGTAGGTTAGTTGTTGGGTTTGCCAATTAAAAGGGGAATATATTTTGTGGGAGGAGAGACTGGCAGAGGAGAGGCCCATATGTAAAATCTGGGATTTGGATAGGTTAACTTTAAAATTAGAAAGGGAACCAAAAAGGCTAAGTGTTGATAGAATCTTGGGCATGGAACTCTGTGGGTTAGTGGTGATGATCAATAAATCATCAGCAAAGGCAGCCAATTTAAAATCACGAGGCCCCACTTTCAAACCCCTAATATCCCTATTTTGTCTGAGGGCATGCAGCAGGGATTCCATTACTAGGATGAAAATAAGAGGGGAAAGGGGGCATCCCTGTCTCGTCCCATTTCTAATGGGGAAATGGGAGGAGAGAAGTCCATTGACTGACACGGACGCCGAGGAGCAACTGTACATGGAAAATATAGAATTGATGTATTGTTCCAGTATTTGGAATTTAGACAAGGTTAGTCTGATATAGGTCCAGTCAATTCTATCAAATGCTTTCTTGGCGTCCGTGCCCAGCAAGACCAGGGGAATGGATTTGTGAGAAGCGAAAAAGAGGGCATCTAATATTTTTGTAGTATTATCTTTGCCTTCACGGCCTTTGACAAAGCCAACTTGATCTGGGTGGACTAACTCAGGAAGCAGGTTTTGTAGCCTAGAGGCTAACATCTTGGCTAAAAGCTTTAGGTCAATATTAAGTAAGGAGATTGGGCAATAATTAGAGCAAGTCGAGGATTTTTGCCCTCTTTGGGGATTATCGTTATGACTGCTTTAGTCATTTCAGAGGAAAGTGGATGGTTAGCCGTCGTTAGGTTGCAGACGGGGAGTAAGTGGGGCAGTAGGATATTTTTTAAGGCCATATAATAAGTTATGGGGAGACCGTCAGGGCCAGGGCACTTGCCTTTAGGGGTAGACTTAATAGCAGTGGTCAGTTCAGGGATAGTGAACGGTTTAATCAGGGCTTCTTGTTGTGCTTGATTTTATGTAGGGAGGTGAAGAGTCTCCAGAAAGGAGCTAATATTGGACTCTCTACTAGAGGAGGGGTTAGGGAGGTCCGAGTTAGGGAGATTGTATAGGGACTTATAGAATAGTCTAAACTGTTCCGCAATTTCCTCTGCTTTGAAGAGTTGGACTCCTTGGGGGGATTTAATGGATTGAAGATAGCGGGAGTTTCTCCTCTGTTTGATTCGGCTCATAACATATTTAGAGGCTTTGTTGCCATGAGCAAACATCTTCTGTTGAGCGGACAGGAAAAATTTGGCTGAGCGCTCATTCAGAAGATTTTTCAATTGAGTTCTAAGAGAAGAAAGTTCTGCTAATTGTTGTGCCATCAAAGACTGCTTATGTGCTTTTTCTGCCTGGTGAATTTGCGATTCCGATTTCCGATTCTTTCTTAAGAAAGGAGCAAAGACTGATCAACCTGCCTCAGATATTGGCCTTGTGAGCATCCAAGAGAACTTCCGGCGTATTGTTGGTTAAGAAATATTCCTCTAAATAGGAGGAAATTTGGAAAGTGTTTTGTTCAGCAAAGACTCATTGAATTTCCAATTCACTTGCCTGGCATTTTTTGGGTCCGGACATATATTACAGAAGACCGGAGAGTGGTCTGACAGGGTGTGATGTCTCCTATTTTAGGCATTGAGCAGAATTGTAGTTTCTCTTTAGGGACCGAAATATAATCGATTCTGCTGTAGGAGTTATTTGCAGAAGAGTAAAAGGAGTAGTCAATTGAGTCAGGATTGTGACAACGCCATAGATCTATAATTCCCAGGCTGTGTAATTTTGTATGCAACAATCTGAGAGTCTTTGCTGAAACAGGGGATTTTTTAGAGGACGTATCAATTAAAGGATTGAAAGCCACATTAAAATCCCCAGCAACAATTAGAAAACCTTCTCTGTGTTGCTCTATTAGAGAGAAAATGGGGATAAGCCAGCTAAGCTGATCAGTATTTGGGGCATAAATGTTTACAAACGTGAATAAAGATTGTCCTACCTGTCCTTTAAGGATCAAGTAACGACCATCTGAGTCTTGTATATGAGACTTATATTGAAAAGGGAGGCCTCTGCGGAAGCCTATACTGACCCCCCTCGAGGCTGCACCCCCGGCCCCACAATGGTACCAACAGGGGAATTTAGAGAAAGAAAGGTTGAGATAATTATTGTGTTTGAAGTGCGTCTCCTGAAGAAAGACCACTGAACATTTCTCTTTGTGCAGGAGAGAGAAGATCTGACTTCTTTTAGAAGGGGATCTCAGTCCCTTAACATTGTAGGATGCTAGTTTAAAGTCCGCCATAACTTTTTTGGCAGAGAAGGTCTATGCGTGGTAAGGCTAGGGAAAAATTGACAAAACAGATACACCGTGAGGAGGTGAGTGCAGCCACGAGGAGAGCCTGGGGACATCAGGGTTTCTCGGTAGTCCCATTCATAAGCTTTCTTTCCCTGCGAGGATCCCCCCTTACACAGTTGAAAGAACAGTAGAGTATATCTTGAGTACCTGTCAGAATAAGAACAAAGTGAAACATAAAACAAAACATTAAGCGGAGATAAAGGGTGGATGGATATCATCCAAACAAGGTAAGTTATATCAGTTATGCCTTTCTGAGAAGGTAACATAATATATGTAGAGGGGGGTAGGGTAGCATACTCAGTAGCACTTCCCTCTACAGTAGCAAACATACTGGAGCCTAATGGCTCTTGTGTTGGTGATAGAGAAAGTGGGGGTCAGTACAATGACTAGAAAGGCTTCTAACATCTGTCCCTTTATAGCATTAAAGGGGTAGGGGAAGGGAGGGTATTTCATCTACACTCGTCCGGTGGAGAGGTTGATGTATAGTGTTTAGGTGTATAGGCGAGTGAGTAAGAGAACTTCACCCAGCACCTGATGTGTAAAAGAGCATAAGCAGACCGGGGGTTATTAGAACAATACAAGAGTTGATCAGCAATAACATGACTGGCCTGACCTTAAAACAGATGGGAAAACTCTTGGGAGAAATCCCTACTGTCTCTACATCTATCACCAGGTGGAGAGCGAGGCTCGGATAAAAAAAAAGCAAGCCAGGCTATCCCCCAAGTAAATAGCCTGCAGTCACAGTTCGAACTTAGGAACATTAACTCAGAGGAAATAAGTCCCATCTGATAGTTTTCTTGGTCTCCTAAACCCAGAGGGGAAAAAGCAGTGCAGGTTACTTATCCACCATGGACAGGTGTTTGGGGGTGGAAAAAGAGTCTCTTCTTCTGCTTCTTTGGGGTTTTGGGGTGCGTTGGGGCTCCCAGGGGATTATCTTTGGAAGGTCAGAAAGAGAGTTCAGATTCTGGGCCATGTCCCAGTTAGTTATGGGTAGTGGAGGTATCTGGAGAAGATCGTATGCTTTGTCCAAATCTGTAAATGAGGAGATATGGATGCGGCGACCATCGTGTAGGAAGGATAAACCGAAAGGGAATGTCCATCTGTAGATAATCCTATGATGTCTCAACCAATCCGTGAGAGGTTTCAGGGCTTTACACTTCTTGAGAGTCGATTGCGTCAAATCTTGAAAAATCGTGATGCTGTTTTCTTCCCACTCCACAGAGTTGGAGTTTCTGGCGCTTGCAAGTATGGCCTCCTTCACAGGGAAATGCAGGAATTTACAAATTACGTCCCTTGGGGGATCATTCGCCTGCGGATTGGGTCTAAGGGCCCTGTGAGTCCGTTCAAGCAGGACGTCAAGTGCCGAATCAGGGCCTAAGATCTTGAGGCATATCTGAATTACCGTCTCTGGGATGTCCATAGCTGAGATGGTTTCTGGTATCCCTCTAAAGCACAAGTTATTGCGCCTGCTTCTATTTTCTTGGTCTTCCAAGGCTGTATATAAGGCATTTATGTGAACCTGAGCTAGCGACATGTTAGAAGACACTTCGCTCTGGTGTTGGAGGATTGCGGCCTGAGTTTCCTCCAGGGCCTCCACTCTCCTGCCAATATGTTTAATGTCCTCCTTTATCGCAGAAATGTCCACACTAAGGGGGCCCAGAGCTTCTGCGAGAGCTTCTTTTAAAAAAGCTCTGGAAATCGGCAGGCATTCTGCCTCACTGGGTTCATCCCCTACCTGCAGGCAGCTTGTGCCCGGAGCGTGGTGTGCCGGGCGCCATCTTGGAACCGCGGCACACTGCTGCAGCGGCAGCCTTTTTAATAAATTTCTCCATCTCCCCGGCCTGATTTTGGGAGCGATTTGCTTCCTAGCTGGTCTGTGGTCTTTTGGCTCCCGATCTTGACCATTTCAGCATCCAGTTAGCTTATATTGAAGTGCTGAGAGGGATATGCAGGCAGGAGAGCAGCGCTTCACACGTCCACCCGGCTCAAGCGATGGCTCCGCCCCCCCGGACATCGACACAATTCTAACATTTTTGGCTCTGTACACCACCACAATGGATTTTTAAATGAAACGAACACGATGTGCTTTAACTGCAGACTGTCAGCTTTAATTTGAGTATTTACATCCAAATCAGGTGAACGGTGTAGGAATTACAATAGTTTGCATATGTGCCTCCTACTTGTTTTGTTTTTTTGGGATCCAATCTTTTTATTTGAAGACAAAATCTTTGTATTTTTGTTTTTCATCTCAAACATCAAGAACAAAACAAAGAAACCCCTTCCCAAACCCCCCCCCCCCCCCCAGCCCCGAAGTCCAGGTGCAGTCCATCTTGGAAATATCATCCAGCAAAGTCCAGGATACGATCTAACCCACGCTCATACTACAGGCATTCCTGCTCATACACACTCCACTCATTAACCGTTCTAGATCCAGAGTACGTACACATAACTCTCAAGTTGGATCAAAGTGTGAACTGCCTCCTGCACCTCCAGTGAATCTGAAGCAATCCATCGGGACGCTATCCGCTTCCTGGCCTGATACAGGATACGCTGAATCGCCAACTTAACCACCTTTAGCCACCACCAGCATATCCCAAAACACATAATAGAGGTGAACATTCAACTGTGACCCCATAAACCTTCCCAATGAGGTCAGCCACATCCTTCCAGTATCTGCACAATCGCGGACAGTTCCACATTAAGTGTATGAGGTCAGCGGACGTAACCCCGCATCTAGGACATTTATCGTCGGCACGAAACCCTATTTTATGTAACATTTTCGGGGTTCTATATGCTCTATGAAGCAGCAGCAATTGTGAGACCCTATGAGCCTCACTTACCGCTATGTCAGGGAAGTCAGTAAGCACTTTTTCCCATTGGTCATCCTTCAATTCCGGTATATCCTTTTCCCATTTTTTAAACAGATGCAATGGATTATTTTTATGTAAAGCTTCCATCAGGCTTGGATAATGCAGCGATATCACTCCCCCAGAACCGCCCCCAGTAGCCATGAGGTCTACGATCAGATCCTGCACTTGTATGGCACGTCTTACTTGCAAGTAGACGTGGAAAAGAGCTTTAGGCAAGCTAAACTCCCACTGCAAAGCATTCAATTCTTTAAGGGAAGTACCTTCGAATAGCTGACATATTCTGTCCAAACCAAATTTCCTCCATGCCCTAGCGCTGGAGACCTTGTTGAGTTCATCATACATGATATTCGGCCATATTGAAGTAAATTTCGTATATCCCTTGATACCTGCCATTTTCCTTGTCTTCCACCACACCATATGAATCATGCCCAACATTTCGTACCTTCTCCCCATTTCCCTGAAAGTGCCATCCTTTAGCGCCGAAAGGCATCCCCTTTTGAGCAAGTATTTGACTATCCTACCTGCCTTATTACTATCCTATCCTACCTGCCTGTTCCTCCTCGCCCTAACCCCTTATGTGCTGCATTTGGGCTGCCAAAAAATAAACCAAGGGATCAGGGACACTCAATCCTCCCTGCGTCTTAGGTCTGCACAGGGTGCTCAGTTTTATACGAGGGATCCCCTTCTTCCAGATTAGGTCTCTAAAAATGGCGTTGACAGTGTAGAACACCTTCAGTGGAATCCATACGGGAGCATTATGCAGCACATAGAGAAGCTGGGGCATAAGAATCATTTTAATCAGGTTTATTCGGCCAACAATACATAAAGGCAGCTTAGCCCATGCCTGCACTTTCCTCCTGAACTTATCTAGTAACGGCATTACGTTTAGATCTATAAAGTCCCCACTATTTCTGGAGATCTGTATCCCCAAATATCTGAAGCTAGATACGATCTGTAACCCTCCGGTCATGACAGAATCCGAAGAAACATCTCCAGCCAGTGGCAACAGGATTGACTTAGTCCAATTTATTCGTAGGCCCGAGATTTGTCCAAAGTCATCAATGATCTCCATTGCAGCCGGCAGGGACGTCTCCCAGTCATCTAAAAACATAAGCAGATCATCTGCGTATAACACTACTTTTTCTGTTACTGACCCATATCTAAATCCCTTAACTTCCGTGGATGACCGTAAAGCCTCCGCCAAGGGTTCAGTTGCCACCACAAACAGTAGCGGCGACAACAGGCAACGCTGTCTGGTACCCCTCTGCAGTTTGAAAGAGTCAGATATGTATCCGTTCACCTGCACTCTGGCCGAAGGGCACGCGTACAACATTTTCACCCAATCGATAAAGACCGATCCCACCCCCATCTTTTCCAATACCAGGAACAAGTATCGCCATTCCACGCTGTCAAATGCTTTGGCCGTGTCAAGAGACACAACCGCCGCATTCAAGGCGTGAACCTGGCCAACCTGGATATTTAAGTGTAGTCTCCTGATATTCACCGCTGTCGACATGTTTGGCATAAATCCTGCCTGATCCTTATTAATAAGCGAGGCAATGACTGAGTTAAGCCTATTAGCCAATATCTTAGCCAGTAGTTTAACATCCGCCTGCAACAATGAAATGGGCCTATATGATTCCGCCTCCATCGGATCCTTCCCCGGTTTTGGTATTACAACTATAATTGCCTCATTCATTGTGTCAGGCAGTTTCCCCAGCAGCCGGGCTTTATTAAACACTTCCAGTAACTGGGGCAACAGGACTGGGGCGAATTGTTTATACATTTCTGCAGGCAGGCCATAACTCCCTGGGGCCTTATTGTTAGCCATATCACCCAGCGCTATTTCCAACTCTTTTAAAGTGAAAGGGCTATCCAGAAGTGCTCTCTGATCCTGATCTAAAGTGGGCATCCGTAGGGGATGAAGGAAATTTTTGATGTCAGCTTCCGTGGCCACAATTTTAGAAGAGTAAAGGTTCTGATAAAACCGCGACAATACCTGGGATATCTTGTCTGTGGTCACCTGCACCGTACCATCCGTGTCGCGCAGCGCCGCCAGATAATTAGAAGTCTGTTGCGCTCTAGTAATCAAAGCCAGCATCCTGCCCGCCTTTTCCCCTTCCTCATAATACGTTTGCTTCAGGAAAAAACGTCTATTATGGGCATTACGGAGTAAGCAGTCATCCAACTGTTGCTGCGCCTCTTTCCACTGAAACTCATGTTCTGGTGTAGGGTTATCTACTTAACTATTCTCTGCCGCCTCTACCGCCGAAAGCAACTGCCTAGTTAGGGCACTATTCTCCTTTTTTCAACCATTAATTTTGGCAGCCAGCATCATGTTTATCTGTCTGTAAGTGGGATTTATCCCTCCTTATCTGTTCTATGAGCTGAAAACAAACAGTGGGAAAGGACATCACAGCAGTTCAGTGCTGGTTGACATCCCATAGAAGGGAGATGCCCTCTGCTTCTGGGTGAAATGCTTCTAGCTGTGCAGCTGAAGTGGAATAACATGGCCTAAAAAACATTAGGAGAGCCCAAACATAACAGTTCCTACACAGTTATGATTGTACAAAGAATCAAAGCCATTATGCAAACTTTTTTTTTTGGAAAACTCAGGTACTTGTTTTGGGTTCGGGTTATCTAAGAATTCAGTTATGAATTCCGCTACCACAGACCATAATGGAATTCTATGACAGTATGTGCCACGGAAGCCTATAAGAGGCATTCCATACTGCATTCCGTCTGTAACGGACCGTTTCAGCAGACAAGGGGTTAAAATCCGTTTAGGCGATATGCCCCTTTCTGAGAGACAGGCACAGCTACTGCAGAACACCAAACTCCAAACTGGAACCTCGCGAATAGCTGCTAGCAGACGAACAGGAAAAGCATACAATCAGCTTACACTCCTGGCAATCAGTCTCTAACAGCATACAGGGAATCCCCCAAATAACGAGGCACACCCAGCCTGGTTTTTATTACAGTTGTTGCAAATACAGGACAGATACAACACATCCCCACAATGCATCATGGTTTCCTCCTCTCTGTCCCGGAGACAACCGAGAAGTAATCCAATTATCTCTCAGGACAAAGGGGAAATCGCCAATACACATGTGGAGACAACAGGACAGACATCACCATTTAAACACACAATGGGACAATGGAACACACCCACACAAAATCCTCCCCTCTGCCGGTGATGATTATTGAACACAATGGCGAATATAATTATCAAAGGCAGAGAAATACAGTTTTATAAAACATATCACAGGAACCCCAAATATATCCTTGGAACCGGGGGATCTGGGTGAACCACATATCCAAAATTCACCCACATCCGTTCAGTAGTTTGGAAGATACAGTTTTATGCCAGTTACACCGAAAATATACAAGTTATACAGAAAATAGTCACTAATAAATGTGTCCCCTGTTTGGTAGTTTCAAACTACTGAATGATGTCTCTGTGCACCAAATACAAGCAAGATAGCACCGTGTTGAAAAGTCAGAACAGTGTCTGTGAGTTAAAATGGCCGCTATCTATTGTTCTCACCATGTGCTTCATCCATTGTTCTCACAATGGGAATAGTAAAATCCAAGCAAGTAAGGCAAATGATGCAATCCAGGAACAGAGGGCTCAGTCCCAAGTGCCTTAAGACCCAATAACTTAAAGGGGTTGTCCGGGATCAATTATTTTTTTTTTTTAAAACTGCTTACTCACTGTTAGTAGCCAAATCTATCTTCCTAAGATGTTTTTAGGTAGCTTTTGTACTGCTGCATGGCTCCTACAGTCCCCAGCAGACTGTGTACATATCTGTTTATGTATGCCATCACTTCCTGCTGCAGTGCATTGTGGCTCCCAGTGCAGATCACCTCCCTGCATCCGCCCCCCTCATACATATTCCGCCTCCTCCATAGATCCACCCCCCTCTTACATATTCCTCCCCCATAGACTCCTCCTTGCTCTGGCTCTTGCACGTCATGTGCTCAGTGTTTGCAGACAGTGAACTAACACACAGGGAGCAGCTCCATCTTTCCACAATGGTAGATCATTTTTAGTTTTATGCTTGTGCTAGTTACTCATGGTATACAACCTTAGGGATAGCAGACTGCAACAAACTATAAGGGCCACGCTCCCACATCTATCCATAAAAATCGCTGACAGCGTCCCACTATAAGGGCCACGCTCACGCATCTATCCATAAACATCGCTGACAGCGTCCCACTATAAGGACCACGCTCACGCATCTATCCATAAACATCGCTGACAGCGTCCCACTATAAGGGCCACGCTCACGCATCTATCCATAAACATCGCTGACAGCATCCCACTATAAGGGCCACGCTCACGCATCTATCCATAAACATCGCTGACAGCATCCCACTATAAGGGCCACGCTCACGCATCTATCCATAAGCACCGCTGACAGCGTCCCACTATAAGGGCCACGCTCACACATCTATCCATAAACATCGCCCCCCCCTCAATACAATAAACATTAGTGGCGTAGTGCGCCCCCCCTCAATATAATAAACATTAGTGGCGCAGTGCGCCCCCCCTCAATATAATAAGCATTAGTGGCACAGTGCGCCCCCCCTCAATATAATAAACAATAGTGGCGCAGTTGGCCCCCCCTCAATATAATAAACATTAGTGGCGCAGTGCGCCCCTCCCTCAATATAATAAGCATTGGTGGCGCAGTGCGCCCCCCCTCAATATAATAAACATTGGTGGCGCAGTGCGCCCCCCCTCAATATAATAAACATTGGTGGCGCAGTGCGCCCCCCCCTCAATATAATAAACATTAGTGGCGCAGTGCGCCCCCCCTCAATATAATAAACATTGGTGGCGCAGTGCGCCCCCCCTCAATATAATAAGCATTGGTGGTGCAGTGCGCCCCCCCTCAATATAATAAACATTGGTGGCGCAGTGCGCCCCCCTCAATATAATAAACATTAGTGGCGCAGTGCGCCCCCCCTCAATATAATAAAAAGCATTGGTAGCGCAGTGCGCCCCCCTCAATATAATAAACATTGGTGGCGCAGTGCGCCCCCCCTCAATATAATAAGCATTGGTGGCGCAGTGCGCCCCCCCCTCAATATAATAAACATTGGTGGCGCAGTGCGCCCCCCCTCAATATAATAAACATTGGTGGCGCAGTGCGCCCCCGGCCTCAATATAATAAACATTGGTGGCACAGTGAGCAGTGCCAATGAGGGTTAAAAAAATAATAAAAAATTAACTCACCTCCTCCATTTGATCGTCTCCTGTTCTTTCTTCGGGACCTGTCAAAGGACCTGTGGTGACATCACTGTGCTCATCACATGATACATCACATAATCCATCACCATGGTAATAGACCATGTGATGAGCTCAGTGACGTCACCACAGGTCCTGAAGAAAGCACAGGAGACCGGCAGCTACGCGATCAACTGGAGGAGGTGAGTTAATTTTTTTTATTATTTTTTAACCCTCATTGGCACTTCCCACTGCGCCACCAATGTTTATTATACTGGGGGGGGGGGGGGGGGCACTGTGCCACCAATGTTTCTTATACAAATACAGGAGGCGGTGCTGGAATCAAATAGCCGGTGACAGTTAACCCCTCAGGTACCGCACCTGAAGGGTTAACTCAACGGCAGCTGATCGCAGCTCCCTGTCACAGAGGTCGGGTGCCGGCTATTTGATTCCGGCACCGCCTCCTGTATTTGTATTGCAGGTCAGTTTTCTTCATTGGTGGCGCATTTTGGTCACCATCTGGAGCCCTGACTAAGGCTAATCAGACTTCAGGGTCTGATTAGCCTTAGGTCCATAGCAACCAGGACGCCTTTGTTAGGCGTCTGGTTGCCATGGCAACGATCGGCCGCCGCAATCGCAGCAGCAGGGGCGCGATGGTAGAGAGAGGGAGCTCCCTCCTTCTCAACCACATGGATCTGGATGCCGCGCATCTGTTACAGAGTGTTAGCTGTTACAGTTACAGCTAACGCTCTCTGCTGATGGCAGCGGCTCCGTTCCTGAGCCGCTGCCATCAATATCTGCACCACAAGGAGCGGACGCATGGGGGGGGGGGCGCATTTGTTATATATGGGACAATGGGGGCAGAAAGGAGTGGAGCATTTTAGGGGAGGCACTTTATTTCACTTTGACATCACCTGACTAGAGGGGCGGAGCTTAGCGCAATCTTGGCCAGGAGAGTTACTGCCCCTCCTAGACTTTTGAATAATTAATTAGGCTGTCAGTGACTTCACCGGGCTCCCTGAGCAGCGGAAGAGGAAGCTTTCCTCCTCTGCAAGGGACCCGGTACGTCACTGACTGAAAGAAATCAGTTACTTCCTGCCATAAAGGTTTTGGGTAAAAAGGGTAATTAGAAACATGCTGAAAAGGTAGGACACGGGTGTATGTAAAGTGTGTGTATGTGCAATGCTATTAAACAATGGTCCCTAAACCCCTTTAAGGGACCATAATCCCAGGGCAGGAGGCTGGCAAACAGCCCCCTCCAAAGCACCGTGGCGAGGTTGGTTTCGCCACACCGTCATAATAAAAGTGTATGGCCATCAATAGAAGTGCGTGCCATCATAGAATTCCATTATGGTCTGTAGTAGTGGAGTCCATAACGGGATTCCTAGATAACCCGAAAACGACCCTTGTACGAAGAATTTGAAAACACAATTTCGCTCAACACTACCCATAAACTTTTTATTTTTATTTCTACAGAGCTGTGCGAGGGCTAGATTTTTGTGGGGCAAGTTGTAGTTTTCATTGGTGCCATTTTATGAAATTTTGGCAACATTTTTTTATTTTTTTTTACGGGGTTTACTGTGCGGGATAAATTATATGATTATTGTATAGTGTATGTGGTTGCGGACACTGCTATACCAAATCTATGGACGGGATTTTATTTTTGCAGTTTTTTCCATTGAAAAGCAGTTTTTCAATGGAAAAAGCTGTACTTTTTTCTTTTTTGGAGACTTTTTAAGGATCACCATAAAATCCCATATCAGATGTTTCATCTGCAGTCGATTCGCTCATCCCTAGTCACCTTATATATTAGTACTTGTTTATAATAGGGTATATAATAAAAAATACTCATTTCATGATACTAGGGAGTTGTCCAGTTTCATGAAATGCATGACCTGTCCGCCAGTTTGACTCCGCGCCCTTCACTGTTTCAAGGGGCCATAACGCTTGTGTGAACACTTCATCCACTGCGATGTCTACCTGCACATAGTCTGCCTTGTAGTGGCGGTGCAGTGTAATTAAATCTGCCTCTCTCATTCAAGTGAATGTAAACATAAACTTTGAAAAGGACGCAGGGAGCACCGCAGCCCCTTCAAACAGCCGATTAAGGATGGCAAGAGTTGGAACGCCACTGATCTGAATATTGATGGCCTATCCTGAAGATAAGTCATCAATATCATGAAAACAGACAACCCCTTTAATGGTTTATGCATTCATACCTACTTCTAGGGAGGTTTGAATACAGCTGAAAATGTTTTGCATTAACCCCTTAAGGACACAGCCTTTTTACACCTTAGGACCAGGCCATTTTTTGCAAATCTGACCAGTGTCACTTTAAGTGCTGATAACTTTAAAACGCTTTGACTTATCCAGGCCGTTCTGAGATTGTTTTTTCGTCACATATTGTACTTCATGACACTGGTGAAATGAAGTCAAAAAAATATTTTTTTTTGCACCAAAAAATACCTAATTTAACAAATTTTTGGAAAAATTAGCAAATTTCAAAGTTTCAGTTTCTCTACTTCTGTAATACATAGTAATACCCCCAAAAATTGTGATGACTTTACATTCCCCATATGTCTATTTTATGTTTGAATTGTTTTGGGAATGATATTTTATTTTTTGGGGATGTTATAAGGCTTAGAAGTTTAGAAGCAAATCTTGAAATTTTTCAGCAATTTACAAAAACGACATTTTTAGGGACCAGTTCAGGTCTGAAGTCACTTTGCGAGGCTTACATAATAGAAACCACCCAAAAATGACCCCATCTAAGAAACTACACCCCTCAAGGTATTCAAAACTGATTTTACATACGTTGTTAACCCTTTAGGTGTTGCACAAGAGTTATTGGCAAATGGGGATGAAATTTGAGAATTTCTTTTTTTTGTCAAATTTTTTATTTTAACCCATTTTTTCCACTAACAAAGCAAGGGTTAACAGCCAAACAAGACTGTATCTTTATTACCCTGACTCTGCCGTTTACAGAAACACCCAATATGTGGCCGTAAACTACTGTACGGCCACACAGCGGGGCATAGAGTGAAAGGTGCGCCGTTTGGTTTTTGGAGGGCTGATTTTTATGGACTGGTTTATTTACACCATGTCCCATTTGAAGACCCCTGATGCACCCCTAGAGTAGAAACTCCCTAAAAGTGACCCCATCTAAGAAACTACACCCCTCAAGGTATTCAAAACTGATTTTACATTCGTCGTTAACCCTTTAGGTGTTGCGCAAGAGTTATTGGCAAATGGGGATGAAATTTGCAAATTTCATTTTTTTGTCTAATTTTCCATTTTAACCCATTTTTTCCACTAACAAATCAAGGGTTAACAGCCAAACAAGACTGTATCTTTATTGCCCTGACTCTGCCGTTT
Source organism: Bufo gargarizans (assembly GCF_014858855.1). NCBI lineage: Eukaryota > Metazoa > Chordata > Amphibia > Anura > Bufonidae > Bufo > Bufo gargarizans. Next base: position 386,661,372 of record NC_058082.1, on the reverse strand, counting down.
ACAGAAACACCCAATATGTGGCCGTAAACTACTGTACGGCCACACAGCGGGGCGTAGAGGGAAAGGTGCGCCGTTTGGTTTTTGGAGGGCTGATTTTTATGGACTGGTTTATTTACACCATGTCCCATTTGAAGACCCCTGATGCACCCCTAGAGTAGAAACTCCCTAAAAGTGACCCCATCTAAGAAACTACACCCCTCAAGGTATTCAAAACTGATTTTACATTCGTCGTTAACCCTTTAGGTGTTGCGCAAGAGTTATTGGCAAATGGGGATGAAATTTGCAAATTTCATTTTTTTGTCTAATTTTCCATTTTAACCCATTTTTTCCACTAACAAATCAAGGGTTAACAGCCAAACAAGACTGTATCTTTATTGCCCTGACTCTGCCGTTTACAGAAACACCCAATATGTGGCCGTAAACTACTGTACGGCCACACAGCGGGGCGTAGAGGGAAAGGTGCGCCGTTTGGTTTTTGGAGGGCTGATTTTTATGGACTGGTTTATTTACACCATGTCCCATTTGAAGACCCCTGATGCACCCCTAGAGTAGAAACTCCCTAAAAGTGACCCCATCTAAGAAACTACACCCCTCAAGGTATTCAAAACTGATTTTACATTCATCGTTAACCCTTTAGGTGTTGCGCAAGAGTTATTGGCAAATGGGGATGAAATTTGCAAATTTCATTTTTTTGTCTAATTTTCCATTTTAACCCATTTTTTCCACTAACAAATCAAGGGTTAACAGCCAAACAAGACTGTATCTTTATTGCCCTGACTCTGCCGTTTACAGAAACACCCAATATGTGGCCGTAAACTACTGTACGGCCACACAGCGGGGCGTAGAGGGAAAGGTGCGCCGTTTGGTTTTTGGAGGGCTGATTTTTATGGACTGGTTTATTTACACCATGTCCCATTTGAAGACCCCTGATGCACCCCTAGAGTAGAAACTCCCTAAAAGTGACCCCATTTTGGAAACTACGGGATAAGGTGGCATTTTTTTGGGGACTATTTTTAGGGTAAATATGATTTTTGGTTGCTCTATATTACATTTTTGTGACGCAAGGTTACCAAAAATTTAAATTCTGAAATTTCATCTCCATTTGCCATTAACTGTTGAGGAACACCTAAAGGGTTAACGACGAATGTAAAATCAGTTTTGAATACCTTGAGGGGTGTAGTTTCTTAGATGGGGTCAGTTTTGGGGAGTTTTTACTCTAGGGTACATCAGGGGGGCTTCAAAAGGGACATGGTGTCAATAAAAAAGGCCATCAAAATCGGCCTTCCAGAAACCATGTCGGTCCTTTCCTTTTGCGGCCTCCCTTTTACTGATACAGCAGTTTACGACCACAAATGTGGTGTTTCTGTGAACTGCAGTATCAGGGTAATAAATATTAAGTTTTGTTTGGTTGTTAACCCTTGTTTTATTACCGGAAAAAACTGATTGAAATGGAAAAGTGCTAAAAATAGCGGTTTTGGCACTGTTTTTTTTTTTTTTTTTTTTACTGTGTTAATCTGGGGGGTTAGGTAATGGGATATTTTTATAGAGGAGATTTTTACGGACGCGGCAATACCTAAAATTAAATTTTTTTTTTTTTATCCAATTATCTCATGTGGGGACTCATTTTTTGCGGGATGAGCGGACGGTTTTATTGGCACTATTTTGGGGGCTATATGACTTTTTTATCGCTTGCTATTAAACTTTTTGTTATGTAAGGTGACAAAAAAATTATTTTTTTGCACCTATTTTTTTTTTTTTTTGACAGTGTTAATCTGGGGGTTGGGTCATGGGGTAGTTTTATAGAGGAGATTATTACCGACGCGGCGATACCTAATATGTCTACTTTTAATAAATTATTTTAGTTTTTTTTGGGTGTCTCAAGTCTGAGAACCAGTTTTTTTTATCCGATGTCAGTGCTAAATTGGGATATAAATTTAGTACTCCATGGAAGTGTGATACTCCCTGAAGCGACCGTCAATGCAGAGGCCCGGATGATCGGGGCAAGTGTCGCACTGAGTAGTTGTGTCCTTCCGTATCCCCCTCTTGCGACACACTCTGCACTTTTTTTGGGTTCGTCCCTTCTTTCCAGTATGGGGGACCACACCTGGAAAGTGTTGGCCAGGGACGATCCGGGCACCTACAGTTCCCGAGGTACTCCGGCCTGCTCTTTCCCGGTCCGAAAAGATCAGGGCCTTGAGGACTGCCTCATAGAACTGGAGGAATGTCCCTGTGCTGCCAGCGCTTCGGGATAGTACAAAAGAGTTGTACATGGCAACCTGCACCAAGTAGACCGCAACTTTTTTGTACCATGCCCGGGTTTTGCGCATGGTGTTATATGGCTTGAGGACTTGATCAGAGAGATCAACTCCTCCCATATACTGATTGTAAGCGACGATACAATCGGGCTTGAGGACCGTTGCCGCGGTACCTCGCACAGGGACAGGGGTGATGCCGTTACCATGAATTGTGGACAGCATAAGGACATCCCTCTTGTCCTTATACCTGACCAGCAACAGGTTTCCAGTGGTAAGGGCACGGGTCTCACCCCTGGGGATAGGTACCTGGAGGGGGTGGGCAGGGAGGCCGCGTTGATTTTTCCGCACGGTCCCACAAGCGGACGTGGATCTGGCGGCAAGGGACTGGAACAAGGGGATACTGGTATAAAAGTTATCCACGTAAAGGTGGTAACCCTTATCCAGCAGTGGGTACATAAGGTCCCACACAAGTTTCCCGGTAACACCCAGAGTGGGGGGACATTCTGGGGGTTGAATCCGGGAATCTCGCCCCTCGTACACACGAAATTTGTAAGTGTACCCTGAGGTACTCTCACAAATTTTGTATAGCTTCACGCCATACCTCGCCCGCTTGGAGGGCACATACTGGCGGAAAATGAGTCTCCCCTTGAACGCAATGAGAGACTCATCAACCGCGACCTCTCTTCCAGGTACATAGGCCTCCATGAATTTGGCCCCAAAGTGATCGATGACCGGCCGTATCTTGTACAGACGGTCATGGGCAGGATCACCTCGGGGGGGACATGCTGCATTATCGGAATAATGCAGACATTTCCGGATGGCCTCAAACCGGGAGCGTGTCATGGCTGTACTGTAAAGTGGGGCCTGGTATAGGACGTCCCCACTCCAGTACAGCCTGATACTGGGTTTTTTGACCAGGCCCATATGCAGCACGAGGCCCCAAAATGTCCTCATTTCGGCTGCACTGACCGGCGTCCAGCCACCGGGCCTGGCCAAAAAGGAGCCCGGGTGTTGAGCGACGAACTGTTGGGCGTACAGATTCGTCTGCTCCACCATCAGATTTACCAGTGGGTCACTGAAAAAATGACAAAAAAAGTCATATTCAGTGTAGCCCACTGTGGAAATCTGGATTCCTGATTGGCCTACAAAATCAGGAATCACAGGCTCGTATCTCTCTGGGCTACACCAGACAAGTTCACCGGCAGGGGGCTCCGGTGGATTTAACTGGTGGGCCGGGAAACCAGTACGAGCCCCAGAGCTGCTCGTACTAGTGTGGGCCACAGGGTCCCTAACATGGCGGTCCCCTTGCTCCGCCTGGCGGCGTCTCCGCCGCCTTGGGGGCTCATCATCATCGCTAGATGATGAGGAGGATGCGGATGACAACAGGAATGTGGGGTCATCCTCATCCTCACTGGGACTCTCGGAGTCAGAGGCAATCTGGGCGTATGCCTCCTCGGCCGAGAACGTCCGGCGGGCCATAGGGGAGTGTGTGTCTGCGTGTATATGTGCGTGTGTGTAACTCTTTATTTTGTGTGCGTGTGTGTGGGGGCACGGGTGTTCACGAACTCACCCTAAAACTAACAGAAAAAAAATAAAATAAACTAACTAAAAAAAAGGGCAAAAAATGTGGGGAAAAAAATTCAAAACCGCTGATCAACCGTCCGAAGTTGATCAGCAGTGGGGTGTGCAGTGGCCGGACACTAAGTGCCGGCCACAGTCAGCGTACACGAAAAAAAAAAAAAAAATGCACCCCAAAAAAGGTGGGGGGGGGGGCAGGGGGGGTGGGAGGGCAAGTGGCAGCACCCCTGGGGGGGTCTAGGGTCACACAGCTGTGCTGTGGACCCCAGACACCATAACTTAGGGTGATGCAATCAAAGTTCAAAAACTAACTTTCCCTTTTTTTTCCCTGCCTAAACCAAACTTTCCCTAGCTGTCCCTATGTACCTGATGGGGTCCTGGGGGGCACAGATCGGGTCCTGGGGGGCACAGATCGGGTCCTGGGGGGCACAGATCGGGGTGCAGGCAGCGGTAGCAGACACGTGCAGGCAGCTCCTCTCTCCTCCGGCTCCGGAACACAAAAGGAGGAGGAGAGGAGCGCCTGCCTCTTTTGAATCTGCCGCCGGACCGCCCACAGACCAATCAGAAAGCGATCCTGAGTGGTGATGTCACCATCACCACTCAGGATCGCTGGATGGTGATTGGTGGGGTTAAATCACACCACCATCACCATCCTGTTCCGGGTTATCGGGACTTCAGAGACCCGAATAACCCGGAAACGCAGAAAACCGCAGGTCTGAATTGACCTGCGGTTTTCTGCGATCGCATACATGGGGGGGTCACCGGACCCCCCGGCGCATTTGCTCCAAGTGCCTGCTCAATGATTTGAGCAGGCACGGGGTTCCGATCACCGCCCGCCGTGCGGCGGTGATCGAAAATGCACAGGGCGTACATGTACGCCCTGTGTCCTTAAGTACCAGGGCACAAGGGCGTACCTGTACGCCCTATGTCCTTAAGAGGTTAAAGGGGTTCTCTGGGAATTAAGGAAATGAAAATACTTAAATATTACTTTATTATAAATATATTCTCAAATACCTTGCATCATTTATAATTGCTTGTTTTGTCTGGGGAGCGATCATCATGGGAAACAAAATTGACGCTGTCCCATCAGTTCACACAAAACCTGTCCTGATCACACATGCTACTGCTCATTAGCCACACCTCACCCTCCTCTCATGTCTCCTCATCATCTTCATTCCCGCAGAGATTCACCTGCATTTAGGATCATGATTTCTGACAAGCAGAGAGGAGTATGAGACAGCACTATGGTTCATTGTGGTGAAGTAGGCCATTGGCGGCCATTTTATTCTCCTAATGATTGCTCTCTAGACAAAACAAGCCGTTCTAAGTAATGAAAGGTATTTGTGAATATATTTATTATAAAATAACATTTAAGTATTTTCATTTTATTAATTCCTGGAGAACCCCTTTAAAGATAAAACCTTCAGGGATTACTGATCTGTAACTGATCTGTTACAACAACAACAAAAAATCTAACTTTCTGATGTTTCTCCCTATCAAGCCAACATGCACACATGGGTACTTTGAGTCTGTATGTTTGTTCAAAGATTGCTTTAATTTAAGATGAAATTAAATCAGCTACCATATAATGTCTGTCAAGTTCATATTTACACATGAAAACCGTAGCTCAGTGAAGATAAATTTAAATGTCAGTCACAACAGATAAACTAACCATAAGGGCGTATAGATAATTATATTTAGGCCGAATGCCCACGGCTGTGAGCGGTCCGTGGTATCCTGGCCTCTTGAGAGCATGAGCGCACGACATCATTGGTGGCTATGACGCCGTCCGCTTCATGTCACCGCTGCACTACATTAATACACTCGTATAGATCATACAAGTATATTACTGTAGTGCAGCGGTGGCATGAAGCGCACAGCGCCGTGCGCTCCTGCTCTCAGCAGGATGCCAGGCCGGGATACCATGGACTGCTCATGGCCATGTGCATCCAGACTTATACACAGCATTTTCTTCTTTTTTGGTAATTTTTGTTTTTGTAGTGAAAGGGTCACTAACAACTAACATTCACTTAAAGGGGTTATCACACAAAATAAAAAAAATATCTGGAATAATGCACACCATTATTTTAAGGGTCCATTCACATGACCGCATTCCTAGCTCCGTACCCGTTCCGGAACAGGTGCGGACTGCATCCATAGTTCCATTCCACGGCCCTGCAAAAAAGACAGCATGTCCTATTCTTGTCCACAGTCGCGGACTAGTATATGCATTTCTATCATAGGGCTGGCCATACCAGCGGAATGTACACGACCAGTACTTGTGTTTTGCGGATTCACACTTACCGTTGTATGAATGGACCCTAAGTATAGGAAAAACACTTCTCCGATGAAATTTTCACTATTTTTTGTTCTTGCACATCTTCATTTTTTTGTGTCTGTACTTTCTGTGGGAGCCGTCAATTTTTTCAAGCACCAGTTTTTCCCAGGAAGACTATTTTTAACCCCTTCCTCCCTGCATAGGAAATAGTCCCTCAGACGCTTTCGATAAATAAATGTAACCATGGTATGTAAAGTAATTTCCTTCTCCACTGTCTAGAGAGATAGAGCTAGATATTTCTCTGAATTTAGAAGTAGGGATGAATAAATGAAAGGTGTGATAGGCACTCATATCAGGAAAGCTACTGGGCATGTTAGTCCACCACTGAATGAAGGAGAAGGTAGACGAGGATGTGCCTACAGGAGAAACAACAGACTGGACAATGTAAATAAAATAAAAAATTACAATTTTATTATTTTATGCACATTTCAGTATTACTTTTAAAATGCCTTACTCATTTCATAATAATACTTTCAACTGGATAACCCATTTACCATTCATGCAAGCTTTTTCCCTGTCATTTTGGGTGGTTGCAGTGTGCTGCATCAAGCCTTTATCCTTGGTACAATATCTGTGCAGGTTGGAACATGATCTGTAAGCTGTAGTACTGAATGGTAAAGAATTAAATAATTACCACTGAGAAATGTTGCCTTTTGTATATTATTAAAATGATAACAGTTCCCTAATTTTATACTTTGAACATTTCTGTTTTAAAAGTCATAGTGTTATTCTTTGTTATATGGCTATGTCTTCTATACTAATATATTCAACTATTTATTTTTCAGTTCACGGTTCTGTTCTGTCTCTGGCATCAAGCGCTTCTTCAACATATTCCTCTGTAAGAACTGTTTGGTTGCATACATCGCTGCCCATTCTAGAAAAACATTAAGTTCATTAACAGTGCATGAAAGAATCTCTGCTTGTGCTTTGGATGCAAACAGGAGCACAGATCTGCTAATACTGTAACCTTCTCTCTGTTTTTTTTCCTTGGCATGCCAAACTTTTCTATCAGGCTGAGGAAAGGATGCAGTCAGAGGTACATTTGAAATTCTTTCCTGTGATGCAGTTTTTCCTTTGTCCGCTCCAGCTTTCTGCTAGAAACATAATTTTATGTCATTTTTACACTTATTTTTTACTTTCATGTGGGATGCAGCAAATTCGGAAGCTACGAAGAGAACTCGAATCCTCACAAGAAAAAGTGGCAGCTTTGACTACTCAGCTGTCTGCCAATGTAAGTGCCGTGAATTGTAACAGGATGTGAATGATGAGATGTTGTTGTAAGTGAATTTGACCTTGTTTAAATCATCATAAATTAGCTATCAATGTAATAAAACAAAGGGAACAAATGTTAAAAACTTGTAAGCATCAAGTTTGACTGCATGGTTAGTAGGTAGTTCTTGGGTCTCTAACTTGTAAATCTTGCAGATGGATGAAGTTTATTTGTCCCCTTTCCACTGCATATTAGCTTTTTACATTTGCGTAGTCTGTTATGTAGGAGTCTGTGGAACAATTCTAGTTTATACCATACTGTAAACCATACCTCATTTTGTCTGTCATTTTGAAGAAAAGAATAATGCCACATGCTGTGCTTGCCAAAGGCATTGTGACCAAGACACTAAATTAAATGCTTGTTCAAGCAGCCATCTTTATTAACTATTACCTCCTGCCCATAGTCATGGCATAATAGGAATAAATCCTGTATAAAAATTTAAAAGACTGAATAATCCCTCCCGCTCCTTTTCTAAATAACTCCTATGCACCAGATCATTCACTGTTTAAGCACCTGTATACTCCTATATTTTTTGTTGGAAAGTTCTCAATGTAACCCAATTAACAAAAAAGACTGTATATACAGTATGTCTGCAAACTAAAGCCCTTTGGGAAACATGATTCCAGCCTCAGAATCCAGTGAAATTCCCTTGTACAGACTTTGGGGGTCATTTATTAAACAGAAATGCGCCTAAATTTGGTGTATTTCTGGCCCATATTGCGGAGCAAAGGTCCTTTGCACCTCAATTTACGACTTCTCCTCAGTCATGCCAGGTCTAAAAAAGTTGGTGTGTGCGGGGCAGGGCCAGGAGGCCCGTCTCATTTACCATTTTCTACACAAGCCATAGAAAATGGGCTAAATGTAAGATGGCTAGGAAGCTGTCTTACATTTAGAAGTAGCTGAGGAATCGCCAAAGTTATGAAGAGGCCTACGCCTCTTCATAACTCTTGCGGATCCACCGCCAGGTATGGGGCTTATTAAGACCGGTGTCTAAAACGCGGATCTTAATAAATGTCCTCCTTTATGTGTCCAATGAGCTATACGAGTGTATTACTGTGTATTACTGTAGTGCAGCGGTGGCATGAAGCGCACGGCGTCATAGCAACCAATGACGCCGTGCGCTCATGCTATCAGCAGGATACCAGACCGGGAAACCACGGACCGCTCACGTCAGTGTTCCACGGCCGTGTGCATTCGGTCTTACACTGATAGGCGTAATACACTGCACTGAAGAAGTATTGCACTCTATTATATGAGTAATCAACAATGTTATAGCCCTGTATTGGGTGTAAGAAAATTTTTAATAAAGTCAAATAAATGTTTATAAAAAGAAAAAGCAAAAACTTGTGTCCCAGTTAAAAGATGTTTTATTATATAAACAAACTATAAATTCATAATGTTCTTAAACCACATGATGAATGCCATAAACAAGGAAAATAAACAACCGCGCCATAATAGCTGTTTTTTTTGTCACTTTATGAACAAAAACAGTATAAAAAGCAATGTTGGTTGTATGTACCCCAAAGTGGTACCATTAAAACATCAACTAATCCCACAAGAAACAAGCCGTCACACGGCTACATCGTTGCAAAAAGTAAGGTTCTCAATATATATATATCCACACTCTCTCATATATATATATATATATATATATATATATATATATACACACACACACACAAACACACACACTGTGTATGTGTGTGTGTACATAAATATATATATATATATATATATATATATATATATATATATATTGTGGGGTTTTGCTCTGGTAGACAGGATTAGCGGACACAGTATAGAGACAACAACAAGTTTTTTGGATCAAACAGTTCAGTGTTTTATTCACACTTTAGGCAAGTGACAAAACATTCACACCATGCCGCAATTCTGCCTCAAAGAGTCCTTGACCATAGCAGCACAAACCTGTTTTCACGCAAAACAGGTAGCAAGCTTTCATCCAGACACCAGGCTCGCAGATCCCTATACAGAGACATCGCTTCTGAGCCCAACTGCCTATTTAAGGACAGCCAGGTGCTGCTAAAACCCAGACTGGCACTTAAAATCTGTTCCGGTATTTGACCTCACCTGGCTGGGAGGAAAATACCAGTTTTCCCATACAAAACCTCTCACTGTGTCACATCCCCCCCCCCTTTTGTTCAACCCTGATGGGGGGAACACAGGGCATCTACGTTTCCTTGTATCCGGCCTGCCCTGTGTTCCACCTAAAACTTAAAGTTTTGTAGGAATAGAAACCATCGGATGACCCGGGCATTTCTGTCCTTGGCCTGGCTCATCCATGTGAGAGCGGAATTTTCTCCCCAATAAATAATAGCAGAGAGATTCTAGTGCCCACTTGATAGCCAGGCACTCTCTCTCCACTATACCGGGTCTCGGCTGGGGTGAGCTTAAGGCTGAGGAAGACAACGAGATGCTCCTCCCTGTTAACTTCCTGAGACAGGGCAGTTAGCCCTTACATGGGCATGCTCCTGACACTGCCAGCAGACTTACGGAGCCAGGCCCATAGTGGGTACATCCCGGTTGGGTTTTATTGGCTCAAATCTCTGGGCCTGGGGTGGAGATTTCTGGGGTTTGACTGCCCACCTCCCAAAAGAAGATTTTCATAGTGTTCCACCAGGTCCACCATCTCCAGGGCATTGCCAGAAGGCACCTGGCCGATCCAGTGCTGGAGAGGGTATTGCAAAGCCCTCCAGAACATATCAGCTAACATACAATCCAGCATAGCAGTGGAACTCGGCACGTCAGGCTGTAGCCATTTTTGCAAGAGGTGAAGTAAGATACAGTCCTGAACAAAAAGTTTAAGACCACTTGAAAAATGGCAAAAAATCATATTTTACATTGTTGGATCTTAACAAGGTTCCAAGTAGAGCTTCAACATGCAACAAGAAGAAATGAGAGTGAGACAAAAAAATTTTGAGCATTCAATTAATTGAAAATAATGATTAAACTAAAACAGGCTGTTTTTCAGCTGATCAAAATTTTAGGACCACATGCCTTTAAAAGGCCAAATCTGTGCAAAGATGTGGATTCATTGTCATTTTTTGTCAGGTAGTCACAGATGGCAAAGGCAAAAAAACTCCCTTTTTGAACGTGGTCGGGTTGTTGAACTGCATAAGCAGGGTCTCTCACAGCGGTCCATCACTGCTGAGGTGAGATGCAGTAAGACAGTAATTTGGAATTTCTTAAATGATCCTGAGGGTTATGGAATAAAAAAGTCAAGTGGAAGATCCCAAAAAATTTCATCAGCAATTGGCTGTCCGTCAAGACACTGGACGATCCTCGACCCAAATTAAGGCATCTGAGACTGAAGGGCTTCAAAAACAAAAAACGTCTTCAAAGACCTCGTCTCCTTGAACGCCACAGAACTGCTTGTTTGGACTTTGCAAGAGAGCACCAAACATGGGACATTCAAAGGTGGAAGAAAGTTTTATTTGGTGATGAGAAAAAATTTAACCTTGATGGTCCTGATGGTTTCCAACATTACTGGCATGACAAGCAGATCCTACCTAAGATGTTTTCTACGCGCCACAGTGGAGGGGGCGCTATAATGGTCTGGGGTGCTTTTTCCTTCAGTGGAACAATGGAGCTTCAAAAAGTGTAGGGGCATCAAACGGCCGCTGGCTATGTCCAGATGTTGCAGAGAGCATTCCTCATGACTGAGGGCCCTCGTCTGTGTGGTAACGCCTGGGTTTTTCAACAGGACAACGTTACAATACATAATGCCCGCAGGACAAGGGACTTCTTCCAGGAGAATAACATCACTCTTTTGGCCCATCCTGCGTGTTCCCCTGATCTAAATCCAATTGAGAACCTTTGGGGATGGATGGCAAGGGAAGTTTACAAAAATGGACAACAGTTCCAGACAGTAGATGGCCTTGTGCGGCTCTCTTCACCACTTGAGAAATGTTCCCACTCACCTCATGGAAACGCTTGCATCAAGCATGCCGAAACAAATTTTTGAAGTGAAACAATGAGCTACTCATTACTGAGTTCATGTTTGGAAGTTGGATTTCTGTTTTGGGGGGGGGGGGGTTAGTTTTTTTTTTGGAGGCATGGTCCTAAACTTTTGATCAGCTGAAAAACAGCCTGTTTCAGTTTATCCGTTTTTTTCATTGTTGCATGTTGAAGCTCTACTTGGAACCTTGTTAAGATCCAGCCATGCTAAATATGAATTTTTGCAATTTTTCAAGTGGTCTTAAACTTTTGATCAGGACTGTATAATACTGGGGTCTTGAAGGCTCTGCCATGTTGAACCCCCACTGATGCACCCGCTGGGCCCAGACCAACACATTTACCCCTAGTCTTGCCAGAATCTCACCCTTGACTTTCTGGCAGTCGGCCGCTTGATCATCCGGCAAGTCGAAATACACCCACTGGGAATCGGATGCCAGGAAGAGAGAGACGACCTCACCCCACTGGTCACGGGGTAACTTTTCCCTGATTTCCACTTTCTCGTACATCGCCAGGTAGGTTTCGATGTCGTCTTCGGGGGTCATCTTAGGGCAGTCCGGCACGGACTGCTTTCCGGGCATCTTGGACGTTTGGAGTTGCTCCTGCTGCCTGCAAAGCCATCACGTGTTGTAGCAACAACTGGTAAGTCTCCTGCTGCTGCTTTAATGGCCTCTCGTTGCTGCAGGTTTGTCTTTCGCTGCTGCAGATTAGCCTCTATGAGGGCCTTCACAACAACCTCCATTTTGTCGTGAGGCACTGGTTGTAATACAGCTGGTTTAATGTACGACATACAACCGTGCCTCAAAAATGCAGAAACAAAAAAAATCTGCTTTCTACGCCAGCCTCACTGCTTTTGCCCGAATCCTCCACCAATTGTTGGGTTTCGCTCTGGTAGACAGGATTTGCGGACGCAGTATAGAGACATCAACAAGTTATTTGGATCAAACTGTTCTGTGTTTTATTCACACTTTAGGCAAGTGACAAAACAAGCAGTCATAATCAAACAAAAAGTCACCTTGCGGTGTTGGTGTTAATTCACAATTCTGCCTCAAAGAATCCTTGACCATAGCAGCACCAACCTGTTTTCACACCAAACAGGTAGCAAGTCTTCATCCAGACACAAGGCTCCCAGATCCCAACACAGAGACATCACTTCTGAGCCCAGGTGCCTATTTAAGGACAGCCAGGTGCTGCTAAAACCTGGATCGGCACTTAAAATCCAGTCCGTTATTTGACCTCACCTGGCTGTAAATCAGCACATGCTGGGAGGAAAATACCTGTTTTCCCAGACAAAACCTCTCACTGTGTCACTATATATATATATATATATATATAGATATATATATATATATATATATATATATATATATGTATATTAAAGAAATTAGTAAGACATAAAAATATATAAATTTAAAATGATAAAGTTATATGGACGCCAAAATGGGATTTGCATAATACAACTCATTCCACAGAAAAAAGTTGTGTCTCTCGGAAGGTGGGCTTGAAAAAAATATGCCACAATTTGAAGGCCAAAATCCAGTAAACCACGTCCTTACAGGGGTTGTTTGTTTTTACTACGAAATCAGACAATGTTTGAGGAATAATCTGCAATTCTGAATCCTTTATCCAGCAGTGAAGTTACAGTGATAACAGTGCAGCCAGTCACTGGCCTCTTCTGCTGTTATGATTGGCTGAAGCAGTCACATGTTGACAGCTGGGTAAACACAAACCAGCTAGGATAACAGAACAGCAGCGTTGGATGTGCTAGGAATTGCATATGTTCCCCAAACGTCATCTGGTCTCCTTCTGACTGGGCAATCCCTTTAAGAGTATAAAGCAACACTAATTAAATAATAAATGTGAACTGTGTTTGTCTACAAGATATTCTGGTTACTTATGCAACAGTCTTGTAGAAATCCTGCTGATCTGTTCAATTGGTAAATTGGTGAGGAATGGGACTTTATCAAGAGGCATGGCTTAATCTGCTGACAGGGCAGAAGAGTTAGAGCCCCCATACACATTAGAGCATTGTTGACTAAACGTGTTAAGAACAGTGGGTTCAGCTGATGGCCTAATTTATGTATTGAGCTCCTGACTCTTCCCTGACAGATGTTCTTGGGGGAGAGAAACATTAGGCAAAGCGAATATTTTCACCTGATCCTTTTGCTCTCCAGGGAGATAAAGCACTGCCGCTTTCCCCATATTATACATAGACACATTCTGCCGGACCTTCCATATATGTGTATGGTGGAGTTTGAAGCTTTAGGCTAACTGTTGCAACAAATTTTTTCACAGAAACATGATATTAAGGAGGAAAATTGAGCAAGTTTGATCTTCTAGGACAGACAGACAGAAGATTTCTTTAGATGTTTGAGACAAATTTGAGACAAAGTAGGATCAAAGGAAAGGAGGAGATGTTTGCGTAATTTGTATGTTTCGTTTTTCTTTAGGGCACAATTCACATGACCATACTTTTGGTCTGCATCCGATCCACATTTTTTGCCGAACTTATTGTAACTAACTGATCTAGCGACAGCCTGCTTTTAAAACTGCTTCATTCACTCCCCCAACATGTATCGTCAGATCCCTGATGTTCTCAGGGGTATATGGGCAATGGCAATGTGACACACCATGTCCGGTTTTAAATAGCCTCGGTTACTCAGAGTAGCGGTGCTTGAACAATCATCTGTTGTTACTTCACTGTAACACATCATGCACCATCCCCGTAGTGTGGTGTGTACTGGCACGTCACACAGTTGTTTACCTAGCGCCGCCTCCTATATTCACCACTGGTGAGTTTATAGACATTATTTCTCACTAGAGATGACAAATAAGAAAGGGGAAGGTGGTGTAAAAGTGAGTACATTCCATGAATACTCGAATATAAGACTGATATTGCAAAAAATATAAAACAGAACCAATGAGAAAAATTTAGAAAGTATACTCAGTACAAACACACAGTTAGGGGGTCCCTGATGAACCACAACCCCTACAGACCAATCTCCTGATATAATTACAAAGTCCTACAATACAAAAGTGGGGGGAGGTTTGTGGGATTTGGGCTTATGAGGCTGCCCTCATTGTATATTTGTTCTGTGCTGTTTTGTGTTATTTGCAATAAAAGTGTTATTTTTGTATACATCTGGTCTGCTCACTTTTTTGCACACCTCTTTTTCTTGATTGCATTTGGTTTTTTTTTTGTAGTGGTTTCAACACAGTGAGGGACATTCATCAAAACTGTCATACTCATACCCTAGTCTTGATTTTCCCTGCACTGCCATGAGATGCACCTAATTTATTAAGAGGCAGATGCCGTGCGCCAGATATTGAAGTCTACTGCAGCTAGAGGCTGGCATAGACTTTAGCTATGATTTATACCACTTTCTGGTGAAAGTAATAGTAAATCTGGCGGGTGACATGAAGCCCTGCCCCTCTCTCTAAGCCCCACCCCTTTTCCAAAGTGCAGAGAAGCTTAAATAGCCGCAAATATTGCATGCACCATAATTTGTAGCTTTTTTAAATCCAAAAACCTTTAGTAAATGTCCCCCTGGATGCTTACTTAGCAGCGCCAGACAATCTTTGGGCACATACAGTTGCAAGAAAAAGTATGTGAACCCTTTGGAATTATATGGATTTCTGCACAAATTGGTCATAAAATGTGATCCGATCTTCATCTAAGTCAAAACAATAGACAATCACAGTCTGCTTAAAATAATAACACACAAAGAATGAAATGTTACCATGTTTTTATTGAACACACCATGTAAATATTCACAGTGCAGGTGGAAAAAGTATGTGAACCCCTAGACTAATGACATCTCCAAGAGCTAATTGGAGTGAGGTGTCAGCCAACTGGAGTCCAATCAATGAGATGAGATTGGAGATGTTGGTTACAGCTGCCCTGCCCTATAAAAAACACACACTAGTTCTGGGTTTGCTTTTCACAAGAAGCATTGCCTGATGTGAATGATGCCTTGCACAAAAGAGCTCTCAGAAGACCTATGCTTAAGAATTGCTGACTTGCATAAAGCTGGAAAGGGTTATAAAAGTATCTCAAAAAGCCTTGTTGTTCATCAGTCCACGGTAAGACAAATTGTCTATAAATGAAGAAAGTTCAGCACTGCTGCTACTCTCCCTAGGAGTTGCCGTCTTGTAAAGATGACTGCAAGAGCACAGCGCAGACTGCTCAATGAGGTTAAGAAGAATTCTAGAGTGTCAG